>NW_020454150.1:1559775-1641393 GCF_003342845.1 Nothoprocta perdicaria | reverse complement strand
AAAAAAAAAAAAAAAAAAAAAAAAAAACCTCGCTTAAGAGCGGGTTGGTACCGACGAGTCACTGACCTCCCTGCTTAGAGACCTCATTCAGTCCGCTTTTTTAACAATTTCAAGTTATAGATCGGAGTTTGATGATTCCCAACGAGTCCTCTCCCACCCTCTCTCCAGCATCTCGGAGCGGTGCGCCCGGCTGCCCCTGGCCACGGCAGGCAGGCTGCGGGAAATGCAGGAGCGATTTCTTGGCCACTGGCACCTTAACCCACTCGCCCAAGGAGCGCAGTCACCGTGGAGCGGGTTTTCTGCTCCGTAACCCCGTTTCTGCAGGGCCAGGGGGGAAGCTTGGCTCCTACCCGTGAACGGATCGCTGCTGAAGGCTGAAATCTTCGCTGAAGATACTCCCCCGAGACAGCATGTCAACATGTAACTCCTTGGCCAAATATTACCTTTACTTACGGCCTAAATAAAGCAAGCATGTGAGCGGGTCTGCTGGCTGCTTGTATGTTTAAGGTCTGTGCACTAAAGTGGTTTGCTGACTAGCGATGCAGAGGAAACCGTCTGAACTCTGGAATCACGGAATAACAGTCCTTGAGTGCTTTTAGTGGTGGGTAAGCTGTGGGAGGAGTAAATGGCACCTTGCTCGCTTATATTTATGCTGAATAGATATGTGTGATGGGAGAATGGTCCTCGTCAAGGGCCTATTCAGGTGCTGCTAGCATGGTACTAATGTTTGATTTTAAGTGCATGTGCAGGTGTTTTTTTAATTAAATTCAAGTCTTATGCAATTAAAGTGGACTAGGTTCTTTGATGACTGGAATGGCTGTGCTGGAAAGAGGCTTAGGTTGTGGCTTGTTTGGCCTTGCTTTTAACTACGCAGCATGATCAAATTCAACAGAAATATTAAAACTTCAGACCTCATGAGGCAATACCTTTCTTTCATAAATGGAAGACCAGGCAAACAGCAGGCTGTCATGCGCTGCGGTTTAACCCGCCTGAGTCATGTTTTATTAATGCTTTCTGACAGTAAAATAACTCTGAATACAGCGATTTCATGTGAAGGGTACGTGGCAGCTACGCAGCAGTGTGATGCTGTTAGACGCCAGTAAAAAAGCGAATTTACCAACCTAGCTGAYTTTGCTGTTTGTTATTTCTAGGCAGACAAAATTATTTTGCAGCAATTAACAACAAAATCACATTTTTTTCCTCTTAAGGGAGTGATGTTTTTTTTTTTCCCCACTATCCAAAGACTATATCCATTCCTCTTTCTGTGCACCAGTAACTAATAAYACGCTTTGACAGCTATTTTGATGTTGCTGTTCCACTGAAGCACACACCAGTGCGAGATGATAACGCAGTTGTGTGATACTTGGATTCGGTATTGCAAGCTGCAGCCAACTTGAAACCACGCTGGGTTTTCAAAAATATGTGYAACACTAAAGGAATTATTAATGTGTAACTGTGAGCTTGGATGCAGCTTTCAAGATCGTTCAGTTAATCTTGTTGACCTTTTTAAAAATGCTTGAAGCATATTTTTTAAATGTTTGGTACTGATGGGGGTTATTTTTTGTTTTTGTTTTTTTTTTTTTAAATACTTTTTTGGGGGGGGGTGGGAGAGGTTGTTTGCTTGTTTTGCTTTCTTCCAGTTTGGTTGGACTTCATTACTTCATCAAGTTCTAATGAGAACAGGGAATATGTGAAATGTGTTGGCTCTTTGTTGAAAAGAATAGTGATCTTTGCAGTCTCCTCCCCAAATACCATTTAGCAGGTGAAGATTTACATCAGTTTTAAATATAAACAACATATGTTTGCATACTGTTCCTATAAATATCCACATATCTATATGTGCATGCCGTCAGCCCCCCATGTACACACTCTGTAAGCATCAAGCCAGACGTGGCCTGYGTGTGTGAAGGTGGTGGCCTTGGCGCTCGCCCTTGGGGCCGAGTTGCTGTGCGACGGGCCAAGCGAGCCGAGYGGTGACGCGGCTCCCGAGCAGGGAGAAGGGGCTCCGGGCAGCGGCGGGAGCTGCRGGTAGATGTGCTCACGTCGCATCTGTAGCAGAGATGTATTTCCTGACTAACCAGTATGTTGGGAAATCCTGCGCTTCAGGAAACTACTGTCGCTCTCTTTGCAGTCTTTTATATGTAGTTAGCTGAAAATAATGCATGAAACTTGTTGGTCTAGTTGTCCAGTTGGACTGAATAGCAAAGCCAGTAGCAAGGTGTTGGTTCATGTACATTGCTGAAAGAGCTAAATTGTTTTTTGGGTTCTTTTTTTTAAGAAACGTAGCAATTTAATTTTGCTGGCTCTTCTGAGCCTTTTAAGTTTAGTATCTGCCAAGATCTTAAATAATTATTCATAATTCGTGCTTTTATGGTATATGGTTTTATGGAGCATGTGTGTGTGTTTCTTTTCTCCTTGTTTCTGTGGAGGGGTGCACCCCTTTAGCAGACCACCTGCCAAACCTCCTCTGTACCATACAGCAGGCAGGAGTGTGAGGGAGCAGGTACCTCACGTGGAGCCCCTCAAGAAGGGAGGGTGGTTGGCACTGTGATGAGATGCAGCCAGTCTGGTTAGCTTAACCAGACTGAATACATTAAAGGTTCGCAGATCAAAGCCTTTCTCTTCGACAGTGCAAACACTGGATTCTTCAGATCACAATGTGAGCTGTATTCAGAAGGTTCCCAGCTCCCGTGGCTAATAGCTGCTCCAAGAGCCGTGTTGACTTCCAAAGCATACCTGAAAGGAGGTGTTTATAAAATACGGTGGAAGAAGGGAGAACTTAGGGTTAAAGCACCTGCACTTGTTACATGTGACATAAAGACCTTGGTGACACTGGTAATGCAAGGGCAGCTCCTGTGCGTGTGAGCCGCTCTGCAGAGCTTAGAGACCAAATTCTTGTGCTGCTTCGGCCTTATGGGCAAATATGTCCTGTTGTTCACAGCTTGTTAAATACTTAGTAGCTTCTATATTTTTGTTTTGTTTTAATTGAACAAGATAATTTCCCCATAGGYAGGGGTCTCAACTTGCCAGCTGTATTTCCGAGGAGTTTTTGCAGTAAACTGCTGGTTGTCGGTACACCGTAAACCTAAGCGCTGCTCCTTGTCTGACATAAAACAAGTTAGCTGCGCTATCATGCACATAATCATGCAAAATAATTGATATGTATATCTTGGCAGAATAACAGATTCAGCTAAGCCTGAAGTACAACAGCATACATTTTAGGACAAATTTAAGTTCTACACTTGAAAAATTCTGACTTGTTCATTTTACCTCCTACACTGTCTCTCACGGAATCACTTTTAAAGCTGAGTCAATGCCTTGTCTTGGGGCTCCGAGTGCGATCCCCTTTTCCCTTATGTTATCTTTTAACTGTTACCTTTTTCTCCTTGCTCCTTTCCTCTAGCTGTTATGTAACTTAGGTGGTTATTTTGAACTGAATTGTGTATTACATTTTTAAAAGGTTTGATGCTTCCTCTCGCACTGTTGGAAATATTTAGTAAGTTCTGAAGGTTTTTGTTAGAGGCCTTCTTTCTTTTGGATACGGGTGAGCAGCATTCCTAATTCTCATTTTTCAGAGAGCAGACTCTTCCCTGTGAACTTGTMTGCTAAATGAAGTACTGAAGAACTGTCAAGGCTGGTCTTTAAAGCTACAACCCAAAAATAAGAAACTTGTAAAAATGGTTTGTTGTATTTTAATATCAGGGATATGAATCATTTTTACCACTTCTTCATTTCTGAACTTGAGAATTTAGCATTTACTGGAAGCTAATGTGATAATGCTRAAGAGGAAGAGGTGACTGCGCACCTTGGCAAAGAGCTTCGGACATGACAAATTGCTGCCAAGTAAAGGGCTTTGCAGAAATTGAGAGGAGGAAGCACATGATAGAGCTTTGAGCTTCCATTGGGTGCAACTCAGGAGCTGTGTCCATAGCATCCCCTTTCTGTTGGTATTCTTTTCCCTTATTCTGCTGGGTAGCAATTAATGAAATACATCATCTAGCAGGCAGATATCACGTCTGTAAAACATTTCTCTTGCTCTAAATAGGCTGAAACAATTGGAAGCTCATTCACTTGCTTTGGATTTCAGCTGACACTGTTATCTAGCTTTGAGCCTGTGGCTATGAAGACTCTAATGCTGCAGTAGTGCTTTTGTGGAGGATGGGGAAGCGACAAACTGTTAAAATGTTTTTTCTTTGCAAATCTTTGGTAACTAAAGGATGTAGTAAAGAGGAAGGAGGTGCATTTGGTGGTTCTGTTACTGCTGTTACCTTGGTGGCTAGAGCAGTGCTTGCCTTGCGTGCTGGAGCCAGCAGATGTTGGCTTAAACAAGGCATGAGTCAGGTTTGAAGGTAGTTTTATACAGCCTTGCAGAACTGGGAGGAGATGCATTTACTCCTGCTTGTCACTGGGCCATGTGCTTAGTCCTTTGGTATTGCTGCATTATCACCTGAGCACGAGATTTTTCGAATGAATCTACAGAAGTGTTCCAAGTGATCTCTTTGAGCTGCTGCTGGTCTTGTTCTGGAATCTTGCTTTAAAGTGGCAGAAGTCATGTAGTGAATTTCAATTTGATTAAAAAGCAAGTATGAGCATTCTTACCAGTGAAGAGCCATCCTGGTTAAGATGCCTAATTGACAATGCAGAATCCATAGTCTCTCAATTTCAGCTTGTTAAAACTGAATTAAATCGCTAATTGTTGGCCAGTTGCACAGTAAACCTAGCAACTGAGTGTGTTCAGGGCAGCTCTATAGCCTGGTCTGATGCTCCCCCTGTCTAAAATCTGGTACTACAATCCAAGCGCAGCTCTTTAAAGCTGCAGACTGTGGCATGCAGCTCTAATGCCTTTTCTGAGTGAAGGGTAGTTTAGCAAAATCCGTACRCTGTTGCACTCTTGACTGCTTCTGTTTATCTATATAGCCACAGAAGCTGGTTGCAGAGGGGTGCTTGCCTTGAGTTTGACTGTCTATTGACATGCCAGGAAGGTTGTCACTACTGCCCGAGGCAAAATGCATCTGTGTTTGTGCCTTAGCTGGATTCGGGAAGAACTCTTCTCCCTAATAACAGATGTTTTCAACGTGTTACGGTGGGAACAATAAGACGGTAGTAAACTAACTTGAAAATAATTGGTTGTCTTGCAGTGAAAATGTCCTGTTTGGAATGGGAAATCCTCTGCTTGACATCTGTGCTGTGGTGGACAAGGACTTCCTCGACAAGTAAGTCCTGCGGTTTCGCTCTCCTCGATGGCTTCGTTTCCAGAATGAAGCCAACTAATCAAGTTGGGGCTGGGCACGTGGGTGCTGTGAGGTTCACTTTGATACTGAGGCGACCTGGGCCTTCTGCTGAGAGAAGCTGTTGTTATAGCAGTAACTTGAATGCTCCTGTTGCTTGAAACTGTTGCTGTTGTCAGGTAGCAACTCCACTCAGTTTATACTGGTTTTTGGTATTTATTATTTATAAATTATTATTTTAGTCTCTGCATGCTGTTTTTCCTAGCTCTTAATTGGAAGGAACCATGAAAGGGCCCAATAAAATAAACAACAAAATATTAAGTTAATGATTTAGCAAGGATTTTTGGCAGGATGTAGGTAATGCTCAGAATATTTGTACTCTACTTTTACTATATTATGACAGCACTTTCCCCCTCTTTCTTCAGCGATGCCTTTGGAGCAAATAAACCATTTCTCTGATGTGCCAAGAGAAGTTGTGCAAGTGTATCTTTGTTTTTATTTCAATTTATCAGTCAAGASCAGGACCGCTTCTTATCATGGGGTCTCTTATCCTGCTTGAGCCTGGTTGTTATTCTCCCAACCATATGACTGAATCGCTGTGTGGCTGGTAGTGTTAAATTTACTCATTCTCTGGTCAGCTTATAGAGATATGACTCTCTAAGAGCTGTAAAACGTAATTTGTTCTTTTAAATCTGCATGAGTTGTCTCCAGTTGCTACTTCGTGTTTCCTAAGTTAAATGATCAGTGAATAAGTTGATTTCATCTTTCAGAGTGTTCACATATCTTGTTTCATATTCAGAGTGTTAATTTTTTTTCTCTATTTGTTCTTTCAGTAACTAGTAGGAAAATGCTGGTTCAAGAATAAATTTATCACTGAATAAAGAACAGCTGCAGAGCTTTTGTCAATATGTGCATTGTCAGCCTCAAATATTTTGCTTTAGTGTGTTAATAAGAGGCATAATTGTTAACATAACGGGTGTTATAGCACTTGAACTTTATTTAACGGTAGGTTTAAATAAGAGTCTAAATATAATAAATTGGAGGAAATCTGCAAAGTTGTAATGATGTGCTTAGCTTTGAAAAACATATGGAACTTAGAACCCTTGAGAATAATCCTGATTTCTGAAAAGTTCAACTATTCTGATTTAATTTTGTCATATGTTTTCATTGAAATAAGCTGAAAATAAGGCKCTCAACAGACATATATATATGCATATATATATGTAACATTTCTTAAGGCAAATAAAATATAGCATCCCTAGGTATTCCTAGTGATTTGTTGCCATGTGAATGCTGGTGGGATCTCTTGCAGCAGTGAAATTCTGCAGGAGGGCATTTTGCTTTTCACTAGACCTAAAATGCTCTGCAGAATTTCACTGACCTAAAAATCAGTAGTTGTATGTATTCAAATTGGAGCCCCGTCAGACAAGTTAAACCGTCTTCTCGAGCAGCATATACTCTGTGGGCATTTTCTGCTACGAAATTCCCTGTGAAGTWTTGCATTATTTAAAATGCAAGCAGTCTTCAACAGCAGCTGGGTAAGGGGCCAGCTGACTGTGTGATGACTGATAAGAACYGGGAAACTGGGAAGCCTGTTGCCCTTCTTCATACCTTCTTGATTTTTCTTTTTGTTGCCTGTTTGTGAGTGTATCCATAGTAGTCCACCTTCACAAGTGRATAAGGCAAAGGAAGTTCTGCATTACTTAGGAAATGGAAACCAAATCCCATGATCCTTGAGACCGTGGCTAAAAAACAAACCTAGCTTAGAGTAACTGCTAAAATTAAGATTCAAGTGCTGCAGAGATGCAAGAGCATGGATGCTTCAGGACTCTGAAGCATTTGATGGAGAAATTCATTGTAGCTGAAGTTGCAGAGACAACAGAGAATGTGGAGCTGCTGCTTTGCCTAGTTTCCCTGGGCTTCCTTGTCAAGGAAATCCATCTCTAGCCATGCAGTGGCAGCCCTTGGCACCTTGGTAATGATCAGTTAGTTTGGTGGTGCCAGTCTCACATCTACAGCTGGATGGTCACCTCTAATGGGGCCATTGGACCAGATGGGCTCCGGCTTAAAGTAGCCTAGATGGAAGATTCTTTAGGTGAACTGAACGCCCATAAGGTTTTTATGTTGAAAATTTTCACTACTTATATTTGTTCAACATCCTCTCTTGTATAACTACTGCTTTAAGAATTATTATCTTTATGCTGAATGAAGGATTTGACTTGATGTTATAAATTTAATTGTAATTTTCTGTCAGTAAAATAAGAATGTCCTGAATCCAGATTTTTTTTTCTTGTAGCTTCAGTTAACAAAGTGCTGATGGCAAATACATAAAACTGTGCTGTAAGTCTCAGATAGTCCTTTTCACAATATTGAAGTGGCTATGCTACATGTGGGAAGCAAATCTGAAAGCAAATGCACGATGCAGTCTTCCCCCTGTCAGATCTGAAACAACTTACTGCCACGCAGTGCTGGCTTGAGAAGAAGCGGTGCTGAGGTCGTGGTGGGGAGGCTGTTTTGGCACTGGGCTGTTTAAATAGTCCCGTTGTCTTGAATGTGCATTTTAGTTTAAGCTGGTTTCCAAAATCTTGATCTCTGGAGAAGTTTGGGGAAGCAGAATGCATTTCCTAGGTCATTTGCTGGAGGAGTGATCTTAATTTATATCGCAGTAGGCCTTGGGCATCCTGGTTTTCCAGGGGGCATCAGCAGCTTGGCAGAAGAGCTTTGGTCCCTGTCAGGTAACGTTAGTCATTGCTTCCTGTCTCTCTTCAGGGAGACAATGAAATAGAGTGAGCAATATTGGTGGCTCTGATGGAAGCTGCTGATATCCGATGCGCGGCTGCTATCGGTTCTTGTTCACAGAGCTGGAGAGCCATCTTGGAGCAAACAGAGTCCATCACTTTCCTTGATTGTCCTAGTATCTGCCTAGAGGAAATATCAGGAGTGCAAGGGTTTCTGTCTCTTTCTCTTCACATGCTAAAAGTATTTTTTTTTTTTTTCCTCTAGCGTGTAAATGCTTGCTGAAAGGGGAGAAAAAAAGAGAAAAAGGAGCAGACCTTTTCAGGGTGAATTGTAACTATACCTAAATTGTAGCTTCCTTAATTGACTAGTGAAAAGGAAATGTTATTTGTAATCACCAGTTGCTATATAAACGTGTAAATATTTATTAGCCCATGCTCTTTAAAAGGAGTGGAGACAGAGGGCAAATTGTGTGTCATATTTTTCACATCAACATTGTGGAAGTTCCCGACTGTATTTCACTTTATTTTCTGACTCTTGACCAGAGCCCTGATCTCAGGAAGCGGGCTGTATTTATGAACCTCAGGCATCTGCAGGCCAATACCYGTTGAATTTGACATGTCCAGGCTGATTACTTGCTGATCGGCATCCTTGGCCAGAATTCTAAGCTCAAAAATGCTATTTGATTTACTTACCAGTTGTAAAGCTAAGTTTTTTTTTTCAGCTTGTGTGGGAGATTTTTTTTTCTTAAAATAAGGGGGCTGCCAAAGTCTTTGCACAACTTGACTGAATATGCTCAGTCAAGATCTGTAGTTTTTAATGGTATTCATGCACAATATCATCTGCTCCTTAATTCTCTCCCCTGTCACTTAATGCTGTTGAAGCTCTGTAAATACAAAAGAGTYACTCTCTGTAAAGCAAGGTTTTTGTTCTTTTCATGCTTAGCTGGAAAAGTAGATTTAAAGAAGTGGGAGGGTGAATGGGGCCTTTGAAGCGTGCATGTGTTTTGGGTGGTAGTGGTGGTTAATTTATGAAAAGAAAGTGTTGCTGTACTAAAGAAATGTGAAGTTACAGAGCCAAATGTCAACAAGCACACTGAGGGTCTCCTTCAGTGTACGCTGCCCCGTGGAAGGGTCACTCCCTGCAAAATGCTGTTGATGGGAGGCAGGTTAGTACAGCATAAACTTCACCTACAGAGTCATGTTGGTATCTGGGAAATTGAACGTCCTTGTTCGATGGTGTTGAGTTCACTTGCTATGATGCAAGTGAAGGAGGTATGTGCAGCTGATCTCTCTTTTCCTACTCTTGTGAGAATTTGAATACAAATAAGGAGGAAAAAACGGATATGCAGCCGAAATGAAAAACATCTGCTTGCTTGTACTCGGTTTAAGCTAGTCTGTAGAGCTGTGGCTTTAGCTGTGCTGCCGTGTGTTATTCTCCGTATTTTCCTGCTTGTTACCTTTGTCTGGCATCTAACTCTATACTGCTCTGTAACGTCTTATATCGAAAACCGAAGTCCATTGCTCACACAGCTAATTATCATGTCTTCTGAGYGAACCTGTTCCCCAAAACTGAGGTCTCCAAACAATCCTAATGCTTCAGCACAAAGCAAGCCTTCCCTCAAAACAGATGCAGGCAGGAGCTTGCAGGAGGACTGAGAAAGGCAGTGGGGAATCTGTGCTAGGAAGCCTCTGGATCAGTGAGTTTGCAAGTCTAAGGTGCCAACTTTGCTGCCAGGTTAGGTGCAAGATGTACAGTTTTAAACCTTTTCAGTTTCTTCCGTGCATGTAGTCTGACTTTGGGTGCCTTGTCAGCGCTCTGAGACAGGTTAACCCTTTTTAGTATCGTTCTGAGTTGGGAGTTTTCTGTCTCTACAATGCAGAAAGTACTGAAAATACTGAATAATAACTTAAAAATCTGTTGTCCCTGAAACATGTTAATAATTTTTTTCTGGAAGATAGCTTACTATAATGTTCCATTGTTTCTCTAAWCCTTAGTAAAGGTTGCAACTAAATAGTTTCTGTAACATTGACTCATTTGTTAGGAAAGTTGCTTAACTCAAGATTTTATTGTCACCTGTGCTTTGAGTTGTATTTGTGGAACTCTATTCAACTTATCCCATTTAGTCTGAATATAAAATGTTGCTAATAATACTGTTCAGCCAAATTGCATTATCTGACTGTTCTTGAATTACAAAATTTCAGTGTTTGACTTACAAAAATAGGAGAATCATGGCAGTCTTCAATAGCACCTTTCAGTACTAATATGCCTATACAATTTTTGGGGGGCGAGGGGCACCTAACATTGTAATTAGAGCTGTTGTGCTGTTTCCTACAAGCCTCATAATGGCTTCTGCTGCATTTATGTAACTAGGTTTAGGTTAAATGAATGAAAGATGTTAGTTCAGGTCCACTTTGAAAAGCCACCTATGCAAAAACAAAGTTTTGCCGAAAGAATTGGGGCATTTTCAGAGTACCCTGGGTTTGTTTATACCTATTAAATAACATGCAAAACATTCATGAATATGAAATGCTCTGATTCTTGCTATCTCTTCTACTGTTACTGTATCAGATGTTTTCACTACTTAAAATGGTTGCTTAATAAGTAAAACTGCAATTCATAACATAGAAGGTATTTTATTTTTCAATTTCCTTACAAAGCTTGCTAGTTTAATTATAGTCTGCTAGACTATGGGCTGTTGGATTAATTTTTCTCTTCAGAATACCCCGAGACACGTGTCTGCTGACACTCAGGTTCTATCTTCACAATCTGTACTCTCCCTTCACTCAAATAAAAACTCACTTGAAACTYTTGGAGTTTTACAAGGCACATAATGAAATATTGGAATTTTAAAGGGAGTTCCATTTGCCTAGTCTAAACAGAACAACAAAAAAAGTGAAATAAGCCATGCAACTGTCTTTGAATCAAATGTTTGAATTATGAAATTAGTATCTCTGTTTTTAAGTAGCTAATAAAAATAGTAGATGAAAATACTCCATGAAAATATCTTTGAAAAAATCTTTGTTTCTCCACTTCTTGAATTGGTCCAAAACCAAATGGTAAAACTTGCAAAGAAAGTGATGCTTGCTCTTTGTGCTGAAAAACTTTTACACCTTAACCCTTCTTATTGAGGTTATTTCATCCTGTTATTGCTGCACAGTCTGCCAGTGCCACGTTAGCGTTACYGCTAACGCAACCTAGGTTTTGGGGCCCTGCTGCTCCTCCGCGCGCTGCTCCTGCGGCCTCCTTCACGCAACCGTGTCCCGGCCTGCTCTGGGCTCTCCTCAACTCGTCCTCCTCCTGCCTGGAGCCATGGGAGAGGGTGGAGGCAGCCTGTGCTCCCCTTAATTACTGCTCTTCCTGCTTTTCCACAGTCCAGGGCTGCAGAAGAATAGACATGCTATTCAAGTTGCTTTTCTTGTTTTGGATGAGATTTTTATTTTTTACTTTTGGAGGTAGAGGTAACACCTTATTAATTTGGGGGAGCCCTAATAAGTTCAGATTAAATACCAAGCTGGAGAGAAAGATCTCTAATTTTTTTTTTTTTTTTTTTGTAGACTCACCAGATTAGAAATGCTGCAGATGCCACCTGGGGCTGCCGGCTCTGGCACCAAGCTGTCTGCCAGCCCCAGTGAAAGCCTGGGCCAGCAAATGGCAGAACTTTCCTTCCTCCTGCCAGAKCCCTGGCTGCCTGTGCCGGAGGCTGCGGCTGCCACAGTGGGGGAAGAGTTCAGATACAGAAAGGTTGCAGCAATGGCTAGAGGGAAAAGGGAGGAATCGCGTCTTCCCAGAAACTGTAATTGCTGTTCTCGTGTGTCTGATCCTCTGGTGGTGGCAGAACAAGGAGCTCAGCTTGCAGAGACCCTTCCTGGAAACTCTGCCCTGGTGCTGCTTCGTTTTTAGAATTTAGTTTAAAATATAGTTTAAAAATAAAGTTTAAAATATTCAGGGCAGCAAAGAGATATTCTCATCCATTTTCCATGGTCTATTTTTTTCAGTAAAGATAGTGCTTTTAGTGGCTTACATAAATGCTGCAGCAAGCTGGAATTTCGTAACAGCAACACCTGTCTCTGCACAGGTCACTTTGACTGTCRTAAGGGTGAGGATCACTTACAGGTGTGTGGAGACCTTGGTGATTCTTTCTCTGAGCTGCTGTAGGCTGAGCTGTCCAGGGACAAGTGCCCCTGTGTGGAGGTAGGTGAGGGAGAAACCCCACCTGAGGCAGCTCAGGGATTCCCTTGGACTGCAGTGGGAGTGGATACTGTCACCTAACCTACCCGTGAGAATGCAATGATATCCAGTAAGTTGTATAACAACAAAACGGTTTTTAAAAAAAAAATACAAAAATATTTTAAAAATATTTWAAAAAAAAATTTTGACAAATTTTAACAAGTGTATCTGTTAGTTTCATGATAGTTTCCAAATCAAGCAACGTATTGTAGGTTTTAAACATGGTATACTTTTGTGCTGTGAATATGTATTTGTGGTATACTTTTTGTGCCTTTTTATTAGTTTATCTGAGGTAATTAATCTGTAATCTCTTCAAAAGTAATATTGAAGATCCATTTTCAGCCTAAAGCCTCAAGAAGCTCACTTGAGTAGCTCTTGGACATATTCATATGTGGTATGCAGACTATTTATAATAAATCATTAAAATAATCTATAGATGTAGGTAGAAGAGTCTATAGGTCATAACCACAACTGCACACTCCACTTTTAGGAAAAGATATTTTATTACAGTGTCCTTGTCAAGAGGAGCTCTTTCTTACACAATATTAAGGTATTTCTCTGGGGAATTCCAGTCTTAGTATTGATAGGATTATGCAGAAATTCTACAAAATGTAGACTGTGAGATGACTTTTAAAAGGAAGTTAGTTTAAAATGAAAATGACTGAGGTTCTTGCAGTCAAATATTTCAAAAATAACTATTGCAACAACTTTTTTCCTTTCCTATTTACTGTAAGTATATAGACATCTTATATTTTTGTCACACTAACTTATCACTAAGTCATTATGACAAGGCCACTGCTGTATATGTCAGTCTAGAATGATAGACTTGACCCTATTAAATGATCATAGTTTTTTTTTCAGTCTGGTATTTAACAAGCTTTGAACTTTCCTGGCTTTCTTAATCCGTTTTAATCATTTAAACCTATTATTGTTTTGACTTCAATTTCAAAGCTCTTTAAATCTGTCTTATAATATTAATAGCTACTTAAACTCCTGATTTTCTAGCATACTATCAGTGGGGAGTCTACTTTATTGCACCGAATAATTTAGAAACAGCTATTTAGCAAAGTGTGGAATTAAAAGGGAAGACACAGACACACAGGAGAAAACCTCTGCCTAGTAGCATTCAATGTTATCATATCCACATGAGAAGTTGGGGCAACAAAGTTCTTCAAATTTATATATGACATTGAAAAATGTATAAAAATGAGGTTTTTTCCCCTGTGTTGAAATTTAAGGTCAATCTTCCATTTTAAAATTATAGTGAAAAGTCTTTCTGGTAATATTTTGGGGATTGCCTTCAGCCATAAATCTTAGAAACTTTTTTTTTTCCTGAAAACCAGATATATTTATTTTAGATGTCATGCAGTCTAAATAGGACTCCAGTCATACCAGTACACAGGAACAGGGGAAAACCTCACTTTGGAAAAATGACCACACCAGAAACTCCTCCTTGAGTTCTCCAGGATGTGGCTTCAGTGGCATTATTTCTATTTCTGAGGTAGTGTTTAAAGTCTGGGCATTTTTATAAATGAAATAAGCATGTTTAACCAAGTTTAAAATCTTACTTAAGGGTGCTGGTTTTTGGATGAGCAATGTAATTCTCTGCAAGGGCAAACTTTTTTTCTTTTCTTTCCTTGGCTGGACTTGATTCTTTTTTGATAACTGTSAAATTATTTTCATTTATTTTCCACATTCTTTAGAATATTTCCAACAATTAATTTTCAACAATCTTCAAACAGAAGCCTCTTTAACCTTTTTGTATTGAGAAGTCAGTCTTGGGTGCATGGTCACCCTTGAAATGCTCTCAGAGGAGAGYCTGCAAAGTCTTTAGAGCAGTTTCCTCCTCTTGTGGTTAAGATTTTCAGGAAGCAAGCTCTCCTGGAGATTTCAGTGTTTTCATAGGTAATTTCTCTTTAATCTTCAAGATTCAGACTTGGTTTTGTGTTTGTCACATTATCTATTCAGAAAGGCCTTTTTCTAAAACTGTTTAACCTATGCAGAGTCACCCTGGAGTGAGAGCGGATGATGATSAGCTGCTGTTGGAGACAAGTCACAAGAGACAAGACAAGTCAGGGGACTTTGCAGTCTGTTTGAGGCCGAGAAAGGAATGCAAAAGGGTAGGAGGAGAAAAGCTGTCCTGTTGATGGAACAGGAAAGAGTCTGATTGAGAGAGGACATTTTTGGCGAAAAGGAAGGATAGCGCCTTTCCAAAGGTAAAGCTTGGAGACAGTAGAGGAGCAAAGCAGCAGAGAAGAATGAGGGAGAAATAAAAGAGCAAATGAGAGRAAATGAAACATGGCACAAGTCAGGGAAGAGATTTTGACTTTCCAGCTGTGAAACAAAGCCCTTTGGCTGCCTATTGGAAATTTGATAGTGTTTGGGTTAGGAKGAACGTAGGTGCCAACTGTACAAGGCTTTCCTCTTGGTTTAGCTGTTCGTGTTTAGTTCAGCATGGCATAAGCTGCTAAATGGTTGTATAAAGTATGGTCTGGATTGTGGCTTTTGCTTGCATCTTGATTTAGGAAATATGCAGACCTTAGCACCTCATATAGCAAGTTTCATGTAATGACAGGGAATAAAGTACAAAATCTTGTACTTAAGCTCTGTGTTTGAGGGCATTTAAAAAAAAAAAAAAATAAAGCTAAGCAACAGTATATTAGACTTTCCAAAAATTTCCAAGTAATACAAACCTTGCCAGAAACTTGCCATGTTTCAAGTAATATTGGTGGGAAAAACAGTTCACTGACTACCTTTCTTTCTCTGAACAGATCAAATCTGAAAAAAAATGGAGTTAGCAATTATCACAGGGAAGGAGTAATGATGCCATAAATCACATTTGAAAATTTAAAAACAGGGTGACCTTCTGTCTGCATCCTTCTGTCACCCATCCCCCTCTTAAATCTGTAATGCTGGACATATTTTTGGAGCTTCTCTTGAGCTTGACCATGTGTGCTGGTCTGCAAGTGCTCGTGAGAATGCACTGCTCTTGCAGTTCACATGTGCTTGTAACCTGAAAGATCTTGTGGGATATATTAACGTGTTTGTTTAAAAAGTGGCTGCTGCAATCCAAAAAATGGACAAGAACACAGCAGTGTCCCTCAGGTTTCCTGTCCTCGTTTTATAAGATTAATTATTAAAAAAAAAAGAGAGAGAGAAAGGATTGCATTTCTTTTTATAGAACAGTGAAAGTAGCTTTAAAATCGCTTGAAAGTTCAAGCAACATAATTGCTGAATCATTCTTCTGGAAATGCTTTCTAGTTCATCTGATGTCCAAAAAGACTGTACACTGATGTCTTTAAGATTTCTTTGTGGTTCTGTGGAAAATTCATGAGAAGTGTTTCTGCAGAGCTCTGCCTGCAAATGCTCTCTTACTGATGAAGGGCAGACTGCTATGGTGCAAGTTCCATCTCCCTGTCCTCCAGTTAGTAAAGCCCATGTGCTTTAAATCTTTTCTAGGAACCTCAAACTCTCTTATTAGTTAATCGCTGTTTGATGATTTTTCTGCCATATTGGGAGAAAATGTTGAAAATCCACTCTCCCATGCAAGCCCTTGTTAATCAAGCTGGGAAATACTTAAAAGAGTATCTGCAGCAGCGTTTGCCAAGTACAGTAAACATGGGACTGAGCAAAGCCCGAGTTCATCTCAAGGGGAGCAGGGTTAGCCAAATACAGAGGGCTCAGCTTTGTACTGTGGCAAAGTTCATACTTATCTGAACATCAAACAAGGCAGCAGAATGACCACACACATATGTGCATATGTTCATAGCTGTCAAGGGTGCTTTACTGTCTCCATTTATTGCTGAAATAGTTTTTTTATTCCTTTTTGTTTCCTCGCTGCTTATGGTAACAATTAATGCAGTAATATCCTTTAATCTCTAGCTCCTTGTTCCTTTGCAAGTACTCCTGAAACTATTCATGAAAATAGCACATGAGTGTGTATCTGTGTATGATTTTGTGCACCTTGTTCTCAGTAGAGAAGACCTCAATATTGGCTGTTACAACCCAAGCAGCAGTTGCTGATTTTCAGTTTGCTGATTTTCAGTTTGATTTCTGTGCGGTTGGCTGAATTGTGTGTAGCTAAGTGCTTAGATTGGTGGGCATTTTGAAAGTGAGTTTTGAAGAGGTAAATTCTACTGTCTCTTTTAAAACCTGTTTGCTCATCACCAGGCTTGTTTATTTTGGGCCTCAAGCTGGCTGAATTTTACCAGCTTTTCAGGAAACTCTGGTTCTTGGAGCAGATCAGAACTTGATATTCATGTGGGAGTTTTACACATACAGAACATACTTAGTGTAGGCTGTGTGTTTTGTTTTTAATTTGGTTAAGGCCGTGTTAAATTGGCTATTATCTGAAGGAGACAATATCTTAGAGCTATTTGTTCCATCAAGAACCTAATTACAAAAACACCGACTGCAATGCAAGCATGTTAGTCTCCTAGTCTCTGTTATTAAGAGGTGAAAAATGAAAAAGCAAAGGGCTGTAGCAGCACCATTTCAGGAGAGTGTTTCAAGTGCGTTGCACAAGCCAGGCCTGAGACTGCAGATTCTAATATGCGTGCAAAATCAAAAGCAAACATTAAAACTAGTTTATACATTTCTGTAAAGCTTGCATTTGAGGTGGTAATCTCACGTATGAGTGCGAACACCYGAGTGTCCTGAGACACACCCGAGTGTCCTGAGAAGGTTGGGGAGAACCATAATGATCTTGGGAGAGCTGCGGCTTTGGGCAGGCCGGCGGTCTGTGAGGCGGCAGAGGGGCTGGTGGCAGCGCCGCGCTCGGGACACCAGGGCTCCCCACCTGGGAGAGCAGGTTGGCTGCCTGCGCAGGGCATTGCCCCTGACATTTACCCCTTCTGGAACGGCCCGCAGTCTGTTCGGCCACTTGCCTGCCCGCCTGCTAGGGAGCCTGGCACGTYGGCGTGCCTTTCCCATGTCCTGCACTGGAAATAGCTTCTTGAGCAGTGGTGAAGTACAACATTTCAAACTGTATCTGGCCCAAATGGGCATGCACTGGATAGCACAAGTGAAAAGTCATTTCACTCTAGGATGTGTTGAAATTTCCTAGGGCGGGGGGAAAAAAATAAGTTGTTGTCTCTTCAGCTGCCTTGCCCACTTGTCTATAGCATGATTGAATTTCTTATCGCGAGTTTAGTGATATGTGGGTAACTGTAGAATATGTTATACCAAATATGCAATATGTTGTTACAGTTGCTAAGACAGTTTCAGATGTCTTAATTTATTTTAAAATTTTCGATTGTATGTCATTACCCCATCTTTTTTTTTTTTTTTTTTTTGCCTTTTTTTTGCTTTTAGATCTGGGGAAAGAAATTTTTTGTTCCCATTCTAATGCTCATCAGTTAGAAAAAGCCAACTGGTGTGCATCAATCTTGCCCACGGAACACATGTTGGGCAATACTATGTAAGAGCAGTTCAGTATGTTAGCTACGCATTTAAATGTGCTAAATACTTCAGCAACTGCCTGTGAAATACAATATGCACTCTATCTTAATGTAGAAAGTACTAATAAAAAAGTCAACTCTTCAAGTATCTTCCTTTGAGGTAATTTTCTTGGCAAGTTGATGTCAAAGCTATCTCGTCTTTAGGGGGTAAGGAAGAGTATTTGATAAATTCAAGGTGCTTTTTTCAGGCTGCAACAGGGGAGGAAATAGAAAAGATTAGGTCAAGTTTGGCTCACAGAAGGAGTCCTTCTGCAAACCTCAGAAGTAGCAACCGGCTCCCTCCATCCCCACCCCATGTTCTTGCTTTCCAGTTGCCTTTGGAAAGGCATGCAGTGCATGCGGTCGTGTTCTCGGTGAAGAATCGTTGTTCTGGTCCATATAGTGAAGATATTTTTTTAATGGGCAAAATTATCTCCTTTACATAATGGATAGTAGATTAGCAGGGCATGTCTGTCCATGATTTTTATTATATGAGAGATTACAAGTTGCATAAAAAGAATGAATGTCTTTTGATTTCCTGCTGGCTTTGCTCTTTTTTTTTTCTCTTGACACATAACCAGTTGCTGTCAATAAAGTACTTATTAAGACTAATGGAGGTAATTAGTGAGGTGTAGTAGCTTTATGAAGAGACTAGTATGAGTCCCGACGTTCACTGAAGGAAACATTGATCTGGAAATAAGGGTAAGATTAGTGGAGCAGGTGAAAATTGTGAATTTGAGGTGATAAAATGGTAAGCATGGAAGGCATCTGGGCAGTTAAACCAAGTGATCCTTGTTACTGAACACTGTGGTGAAGTAAAGGGGGGTACATGAAGGGTCAGATGCAAGCGAAGGCTTTAACATACRTGGGGTGAAGGAGAATGTAGATGGATGCTGCTGCATCCTCGTAAGAAGCACCTCTATGGTGCATTTAGCAGTCAAGTGGATAAATATATGGAATTCAGCATGATACTATRGTGAAAAACATGTCGGTCCCTAACTTGATTGTAGTTAATTAGTGACCAGTATGTTTTCTCAGAGGGGTAATTTACTGTTCTTTAATTGCCTGCAGAAAGGAATCAAAATAGAGGGCAAAGTGATAAATGCAGTGTTCTTATTTTAAAGTGTGGATTGAGCATAAAATTGCCAATTTAATACCATAAGCCTACTTTTTTATGGGTCTGTTCTAGAGGGAATAACCATGTTTTGTGATTTATTTTTCCCAAGGTATGGGCTGAAGCCAAATGACCAAATCTTGGCGGAGGAGAAACACAAAGAATTGTAAGCTCTTCTATATTTTTGCTGATATATATGCATGTTAGATGTATTTACTTTTCTTGTTCATACTTAAGCTATGTATCTCTTCTTATTAAAGGGCTGGAGCAGAAGGTTTGTATATTTAGAAACATAATTTGAGCTCTTTAGTATTATGTGCTATGAAGTTATTGCATAACTTGTCTGGGAATGAGTTGTTACTTAAAAAAAGACAAATGAATTTCAAAGAATAAAAGCCTCATTTCTGTTCATTTTTTAAAGGTGTGCTGTTAACTGCAGTTGATACATTTGCAATTTAAATGCCTGCATATTCATTTTTAATTGATGCTTTGTKTGTTAAAATGGTTACCCTAATGCTTGCTGCTTGCCTGCAGTAAGTCTAAGCCTAAGGGATTCTTTTTCAATCTATCAGAAATTGAAAGGAGGACTTTTTTCCAGGTMAAGTATTTGTTTGTTATTTACACTTATGATGTCATAGGCATCTTTAACCATTGCAAGTTCTAGTCACACTACCAATGCCCTCTTAATTACACGAAAATCTTGTCTGTTTTGCAAAGTCTGATTGTGTAGCCTGAAAGTTCCCATCGTGGAAGCGGGGTGGAGGAGGGTGGAAATCTACTGTGTATGTGTTTGATTGTTGAATGKCTTTTCTTTTGTTTTGCAATAGAAATAGCCACAGGTATGCCTMAATGTTGGATTACCTTAAATGTTAAAGTCTTTAATTTTTTGTTCCTTCATTAAAGAGATGCCTATATCAAGTAAGCTTGAATTTACAGTATATTCTAATTCTGAAAGCAAAATATTAGAAATATGGTGAGGTACTTGGCAAACCACTGAAAACTTTCTAAGAGACCTTCAGCAAATCAATATGACATTATTTTCTTTTAGAGCAACCTGCATGTTCAGGCAGGATAACTTTTACTTATTATTTTAACTCATTAGTTACTAAACAACAGCATTAAAATTGAAACCAAAATACTGTATGCCCAAGTATGTTGATAAATATTTTAAAAAGGGTAAGTATTAGTACCAGTCAATATTATCAAGATATGAAGGAGAGAACTTTGATTACTGTATCTACTTGGTTATTCTCTTAATTTATGTTATAACTCTCAGTTATAGTCGCTTTTAAWACAGTAAGTGCAACTTTTAGTTACTGACTTTGTGAATTGTATATGTGTTATGAAAGTGGGGGARACTTCCTTGAGCTTGGTCTATTTTCGATCTTAACTCATTTGTTCRCTCAATCACTGGTATTAAAGAGGAGAAAAACATTCACTGATTAGTTTTTGTTTTTATAAGCGTTATTTATAGCTTTGTATAAACATATACAAAGACTAAAATTGGCGCATTCCTGCTCATTTGAATACATAAGAGTAGAGGTTATGTRAAGTCACTATTAGAATATATTTCATTTTAGGATATAGTTGAGAAAAATCTCTTGCAATTGAGAATTTTCATAATGTGAAATAATTGCCTATGTCATTGCTGTTCATTTTAATTCTTGCACATTATTACTGCTGGCTGAAGAGTTATACCCAGTGCATGAAGTCTCATTCACTTACCCTTTTCCATATACTGTCTGAAAAACATTCTATTTCAGGGTCCTCTTTACCATCCCTCAAATCTGTATTATGTAATTCCTTTAAAAAAAAAAAAAAAAAAAAAAAGATAATTTATATGAAAGATTGTAGAAAGTGTTTTACTTGTCAGCCATTACATAATTGTGTTGATTTGCTATCTTTTCCATAATAACTAGTGGAATAGTTATGTAACAGTTTCTAAGAAAGATATAGATGTTTAGGACTGCTTTCATATTTTGCTCTTTTAAGATGAAGTTATTGGGGGATATGGTTCCTTCTGTGTGTATTTGCATGCTTAAATRTAACAGTACACACCTTTCTATTTTTAAGCTTTTAGGATTTTTTCAAGCTTTTTAGTTGTCTGTTTCTGTTATTACAATACCAGATGCTTGTCTTATTTTGAATTATTTCATAGCAACCAAAAAAAATGTTAAGCAGTATACTTATATCCACATGCAAAATGAAGCAACTGTTTGAGACAAATTAATATCTACAGCTGCCATGTTTTTCTTGGTTAAAGGTCTGGATATTTCTCAGGAAGGTCATAGATTTCAAACTGCAAAAAACAATTCTGATAAAGAAGATTTAATTTTCTTSAAAACAGAAGTGTGTGCTAAAAGTCTTAGTGATCCAGCTGCTTGCAAAACAAAATTACAGTGTTTTTTTTTTTTTTTTCTTTGAGAATGGAAAAGACACATCCGTTATGTTTGTACATCGTGGTAATGTACCATGTACCAATTAAAAGTGCTAGCCCTAGCTAAAGACATTTTAAAAAATATACAGATCTGACGTGCTGTGTACACAAGTTTTATGTAGTACACACTGATTCAACCTGATGTTTTCATGTGAGGTACTTAAGATGATGTAGTTTAAACATTAAAATACTCCCTGATCTTTCTATTTTAAGTGTGTTGCACGTTGATTATTTAATTGCCTATTAATTGCTGACATGTTTATGACAGCTGTTGCTTAAGTTAAGAGCTTAAATTAAGAAAAGGGTTGAAATTAAGAAAATTTAGTAAAAATAAAMTGCTCTACAGGAGTTGGCTGCAACAAAACCTTTCTCTGGCTTTTCATTGTTGCCAGTACAGTAGCTCTGAAAATGATCTGTACTCAGGCGGTTCAAATGAAAGGATTGGAACGTGCTTTGCTCTTGACCTTGGCATCCTGAATGTCACTGAATACTTGGCAGGGAGAAGCTCTCATAGGTCAGTGTCACACTGTCTCCAGAGAGACCTTTGGAGCTTTTCTGATGTGCTGTGCCCTGTGTGAGCTGTCCTAGTGATACAGTGCAGAGCAGGTTAAACAGAGTGGTGAACTTCTGAGAACTTTCTGTCTCTCTAGCTAAATTATTTCATTTAAGTTCCAGGTAAGTTGTTAGAGACGTGACTATGCTTTGTAATATTTAGATGAACTTTCATRTTCAAATGAAACAGCAGTCCTTGTGAATGGTGGATCAGCCCATCAGATTAATTGTCTGCAGATCTGTGTTTCAGTTCAGTGTCCTTATAATAAGCTGTTCTTGTGATTGTGTGGATAATATATTCTGCAGTTGAAAATGAGGTTTTACAGAGAAGTTATTTATCTGATGTGTATCTGAATGTATTTCTTACAGTGCCAAAATCCTTCTGTATGAAATATTTTGTCTTCCAGTTTTTGAAATATTTGCAACTTTAAATTGACTTGCCTAGCAAGGCTGACTTATTTGTCATTTTTCATCTAACAATTCTAAGGTGGTTTTCAGGCTATCAGAGGCCTTTAATTTTCTTAGCAATTTTCACTTTTTGATATTCTTCATAAAAATGTTGGGTTTGTTCAGTAATGGATGCAAAAAATAATTAGGCAAGCTACTCACTGACTTGGCTTCATGCTGCTGACCTAGAATCTTAGCTATGTAGTGAGGCAAGAGCCGCCGAGAGAGCTGGGGTTGCCTTACAGGCATGGCATCATGCTGGAATTCTATTTTGAGAGCTAAAGCGCGAAAGATCACTATTTTCCTTCTGCTTCCTAGTCACTTGCAATGCAGCAGCCTTCTGATATTCTGTCTCTTTAGCAGTATGTACTTTTTTTGTTTATTTTTGCCTCAGAAAGGAAATCGGTAGCAACAAAGTTACAAGTTGGTGACTATACGCGCTTGTCTGGAAATATCTGTCCTGAGGGCACCTGAGGTGGAGGTCACTGTCCTGCAGCTCAGGCAAGGAGGAGGAAATGTGAAGTTTTCTTAGAATGCTTCATTATAAAATTAACAAACATCATCACTGTCGATTAAACTAAGCATGAAAACTTTGCAATGATCCAGATGAGCAGTCATATTTGTTCTTACTGGTTCAACTGTGGTGTTGGTAATTTCTAGCAGGGAATATCAAAATACAACAAAAATAATAAAGACRAGGTGAACAGTGATGTCTTCAGTTTGCACAGATTTTTTTTGCAAGGTAAATATGCATTGGGCCTGGAGACTTTTAAGAGGAGAGGAAAAACAAACAGCAACAACAACAAACAAACCCAACAAACCTCCATCCTCAAAGGTTGCTGTAGAAAACTGTAGCTAGTAAAGTTGATGGGGGCCTTAAGTTGACATGTACTTCCCATCTGAGAACGGGAGAGGAAAAAAAAAAAAGGTTAAGAGCAATGAAATTAATTCCCTTGATTATTTGTATGTGCTTTGTCTTACAGAAGTTGCACCTATTTATAGTTCTTAGAGTTGGTCAGAATGACTTTAAGGTCATATCGACTTAGTCTTTTAAGTGTGTGTGTGCATGTGGTGTTACCAGTGTGATCTTCCAACTAGAGCTCCAGTTGGGAATTTTTTGAGGAGAATAAATTAAGGCCAACTGCAGCAAGTGATGAGAAATGACCTGGGTGAGCTTGTCTTGAAGTAAAACAGGAACACTTTGTTTACCCACTCCCTGATATGACTAGACCTACAGAAGTTTGGTTGCTGGTCGTAGAGTTTTATAAATTGTTGTGGGKTTTTTTTTGTTTGTTTTGTTTTTAAAGATTGGAAATGGCCTGTGATTAATGCTGCTGGGATCAACTTGRCTACGGTGTTTTTGTGCCACTAGAGGGTGTAGTTAATCTTCAATAATATTTAGAAAATCCTTATATATAGCTTATTTAGAGGAATTGGTGTCCTGTTGGTATATAGTCTACTTAAATATAGCTTTTTATTACCCCTCCTCCCCCTCCTGCCCCCCCCCAAAAAAAGGAGGGTGGCAATAATAGTCATTAAAAAATTTAGAGGTAATAAAAACTGAAATATCTATTTTTCAGTACACTAAAAAATAATTTGAAATGATCAGCCTCTTAAATTGCTAGCTTCCCTCACAGCAAATATAAATTCTGTTTTATGTTGATTATTCTATGGCATGTTGTTGAGAACTTAAAAGGACAGTAAACATTATTTAAGTGTTTGGAACCTCTGTGGATTAAGAATCTGGACAGTGTTCTGCAGATATCTGAAATTCAGGTAAATGTTATAAGAGATCAATGATTGGAAAGTATTTGGTACTAATCTGGAATGCTTGTCATTGATCTTATTTCTTGAGTTGTTGGCTCCCTCTATAGAAACCATTTAAAATTGCAGTTTGATTTCTCTGGAATCTTTCTTTTCTATAGTATGTATTACAGCTTGACTTATATATACAAATAAAGGTGATTTATGGCTAGCTACAAAATTTCTATATATTCACCCGTTTTCTTGCTCTCTCTGTTCTTTCCCCCCACCCTTGCTATGAATTCTGTGGAATCTTCTGAATGCAGCACCAAAGCAAATTAGTGTGTGTTCAAGTCATCTTATGCCTTTTTTTTTCCCCCCACATAGAATTCTGCATGAGCTTTTCAAAAACTAAGGATCTAAATTATGGCATAAACTCTCCTTTGTTTTTTATTTTTTTTCCCCCTATCATGGAGGTCTTTTTATTTACTTAATTTTAAAGTGAAAATTTTCAAGTGTTGTTAGAACATATTATTTCATTTTTTGCATCTTGCTRTAGATTGTATGAAGTATCTTGGCTACTTGGACAGAGTGGAAGATATATTGTACCAATATCTTGTTTGGTTTGTGTATCAACATGATCTGGTGATTAAGCCACCTGCCTCTTTTGCCCTAATTTTGTGTGTATACATAGTGTATGCAGTATATTTAAATCAAGACTTTTCTTTGAGCTTTGTAGAAAGCTGAGGTGCAGCACTTGTTAAGTAGCTCCTGTAAGTCGATGATGATTCAGTCTTAGATGACGCTGGTGATTTGATATGACAGAGAATAAAATTCCTGTTAAGAGCTAYGGCTGGCAGAGGAGACCAAGGCTGAAGTCCTCTGGGGACTTGACTGTGCAGCGTAAGCTGCTTATCTGAGGCTGATGTGCACGGCGGTGCCTTCATGGTAGCAGTAAGAGCAAGTTTGGAGYGCAAAAAGGATGGATGTGAAAACCAAGGGAAAATTCCAAGTATTTCTCTATGTAATATAAAATTTATATACACAGGGGAGGCAAAAGATCTGCATGTAAAAGATCTAGAAACACCTGTTAGAGGTTAGAAACTTAATTTGCTCAAATCAAATTACAGAAGCTTCCTACTGTTAGCTTTCCTCTGTGATGTTCTTACGGATTAATTTTTACTCTTGTACCTTTAAAAGACATTTTTCAAGCAGCTGTGTGGTCTCTTTGCTTCACTGCTACAATATTGTAAATGACAGCAGAGATACCAAATTCATGCTTCATCCAAATGATTTTGGAGTATTCCAAATTGTAAATCAGTTTCAAATTGGGAGCTACTAGGAGCCCTGACAGTAGTGGTTAGGGAGTTGAGCTGGGCTTTGCATGGCTATTTTTTACACTCTGAATGCTTCTGTCYCTAAGTGTGTTAGGGAGTAAACGGCTGGATGGATGTCGTTTTGGCTGGCTGCTTTTTATATAGTGAGCCTTCTGATCACAACAATTGTTACCTAATRTGTATTAAGCATATATATGTATGTATTAACTATATAGGTGTACATATAGCTCATGGCTAAGGCTTCACAAACAGCCAGTAAAGTTCCTTGTCCCCTGGGGCTGGTGAGGGGTGACAACCCAGCAAAGGACATAAAATTAGTGCTGGCTTTGTCACGAGGTGGCACTTTGTGTAGGAGCCAGTTTTGTGGTTGTTAACTGGAGATTGTAGGGTTGTTGGTGTTTTGAGGTTTTTTTTTTTTTTAAGAGTTTAAACTGGTTAAACTTTAAAGTATTTCCCAGTAAACAATCATATTTTTCTTTGAAACCTTCTGCACTTGAGAGCACAAACTTCACTGCTTCTATCTAGATAAACTAACTGTGATGGAAGGAAGGAATATGTATTCTCTTTCRTGTTAAGTACACTAGTGTGTATGTTGCTTAAGGCTGAACTTTACAGGTACCCCTGAGTACAGCAAAAATTGTCTTTCATAACACATTTTTTTTGGTGTTCAGATTCTCCAAGGATAAGTAATGTGTTAGGGAACTAAAATCGTTAAACCTAGAAAAATAGTGTAATCATCTTTCCTCTCTAAACACAGGTAGGTTTTATTTATTTATTTCTTGTTAGTGGCATAATCGGGTTGAGGTTTCTGATATGATTATCTAAGAGCTGGCCAATGCAAAGTAAGGAATGGTATAGATGTGTGTTTCGTTTAGAGCTAGTTATCATAAAATTCATGACTTTTGTCTATGTTCATCTTTTTGATAGGCCTGATGGCAACTTTAAATTTTCAGCATGTTAGCACTTTAATGAAAAAAAATCTACTGTTATACAAGATACACTATAACTGAATCCTGAAAAGGAAAATCATTCATTTAGGACTTGATTTTTTTTAAAATAGCTTTGAGTTTTCATGAACTCTTGCTGTTTAAACAAACTAAAACTTCCTGATGGCACCTATGTGTTTGTGTGTGTTTACAATGAATAAAAAATGTAATTTGTGTTTTCGTCATTATTCTGTAAGATATATCACCATGCTAGRATGCCTGTATTTTTCCTAAATATGGTCTTAATTGGATAAGGAGATACTTGATGGCATAGTACTGTTCTCAAAATTGGTGTGCTGTTCAGTGAAAAATGTGACGTATATTTCTCTCCTGGTAGGATTTCAATTTTCTCATTTAACTTTCTTTGCRGTGAGACCGTTCTGAAGTGAATTGCCACTTGAGAAATTCAGCTGGTGTCCTGCTTATTATGCCACTGTAAGAAAGGCATCCTCTGTTTCCAAAGCTGCTATATTCCTCTCATCACTAATTTAGCTTCAAAAATAGYCTCATTTACAGATGTAAGCTCTTCAAATAAAAGAAATATAATAAGCTACATGGTTTATGAACAACTGGAAGGATGGATAGGTCTTTATCTCCTATTCAGTTGTTTCTGGGTTAAGCTTAACCCCGAGAGTACCAATTATGGCTCAGTATAGCACAGTCTGCTATTTTAAAGGAGATGATCATCTATCAGAAAATTAAATGGCCGGTGTGAAAATAATGTAGTAGCTCTCCATTAATTGCCTTCCCTTTCACAGAACCTTAGAAAGGAACCTCAAGAGATCATTTGACTTCATTCCTCCAGTCTGGCTAGAGATGCATCTTTGTCGTTCCTGGCAGTTATTTGCTTAGGCATCTCTAACGGACTTTGAGGGAAATAGTAAGATGTCACGTGCAGACAGGGCAGTTCTCCTGCATAATCTGTACTGGTGTGCAGCTTCCTCCCTACTGAGTTCCCCACACAAACCTCTAAATCAAGGTTTTAATCGGCTGAATAAAGTTCAGTGCTGTTRACTGTTAACTCCACTGAAACAGAGAAGAGATTATTCTCTTTTGAAGTGTTGCATTCTCTTTTTTTATTATCTATTCTTTTCCTTCTTCCTCTCTATAGAGTAGAAAAATGAGTAGCTCACATCCTCTAGACTCCTCAGCTTTACTGCTTTCCCCTGGACCCTCTCCAGTTGTTACAGGAATAGCGTTAAATATGGTGCCCAAAATAGGATATAGTGTTCCAGATGTGGCCTCACCATATGTGATGTGGAAATCCTAAGGCATTAAATAAAAAATCATTCATCTCAAAGCTGACAGTGCAGTGTGCTGAGAGGTGTTATTGGAATCAAATATTCATTTTTAAACTTGTTTTTTTTTTCTATGACATTGGAGATACTGGTTGCTATGACTTGGATTTAAAAATTAGTTTGGCATTAATGTTCATATTTATTAAGAAAAAAGGACTAAAACTTTAAGACTTTTATTCCTCTATTTACGATTTTTTAAAAAAGCTGASTAAATATGCTACTTTAACTCTGATTCAAAAATGATTATTTAGTGTCCTATATTGACTTGGTTTTGCTTCTGAATGAATTCAAGTGAAGAAAGCAGATGCTTGAAACCATGCAGATAATTGGTTTGCTGAAGTTCTTGAGTTATGCTRCAAAAAAAACAACAGTGAAACAATTTTGTGTGTTTAATTTCCCAAAATGTCATCTTTACTGATGACTCAAACTTTTAATGTGGCTGCAGAGAGTTCAAAATTGCTCTTCTGGAATGACTGCTGTTTTCTGTTGTTCTTGGGAGGCTGAGTTGTTCTTATAGGCCTTGTGGTAAATGAGAACCATGAAAGGAAGGTAATTTTTCCAGAATTTTCAATTTTAAAGGTATATATCATCTATTTATTTAGAAGCAAAGAACTATTCTTTTAGTTCTGAAGGTTTTGTGTATCAGCTTTCCTATTACAAGAGACAGTGGTACAAACTTTTCAGATGATTCCTGTTCCATCAAATCTGCTATAAGAACTTAGAGTGGTAGAGAGGCTCTGGGAGGAAATATGGAATAGTGACCTTGAGTAAATTGAAGAGTGAAGAAGGAAGAGTCAAGGAGGAGTTGGATGAAGAGGGTGAACATGGAATGAATAGGAGCAGAGRGAGGGCAGGCTTATGTGCACTTAAGTGCCTCTGGAGGCAAAAATTGTAAATGGCCTGGGTAGCCTGTTGTGTGACGCAAGCATTGAGAGTTAACTACTGTATTAGTSTGATGAAAGAGATGACTGAAAGTTGACTGATTTATTTGATATATGTTGCAACTTCTACTAACTGGTGTAAGTGTATGGATATATGCATTATGGTTATGTGCTTTTACACTTGCTGGGAGATAAACTTGTGTTTTCGTGTAAAGCTGATTTGTTTTCTTACTAATCATGAATAGCCTGCAGATTTGCCAGGAAATAAGTGTTTTTCTGGTCTACATCCTTATATAGCTCAATCAACGTTGTAACTGAGTGCCTCGGACATTTCAACTGATTTGTCCTAGCAGTTTCTCTTAAGATAAGATCCCAATGTTATGAATTTGAGGCCAAAGGAATGCAGGGAATGTAGCTGGGTCAGAAATGCAAGGCAAACTTGCTGCAAAGTCAGAAATTGCATGCCTTGAACATGAAGCCATCTGTTTATTCCAAAACAGGGTTCCTGCCCTAACACTCCACTGACTGTATGATCAGATGACCTTGCTTTACAAGAAGCAGCAACAGCAGCCGACACACACTGCTGCTCCTGTCCCCAGCCAGTGATCACAGATGGAGCGCAGCTGCTCCAAGGGATTCATTCCGTGGTACCTTCTGGTCGCCTCAGCCAGCTGGTGCAGCTGCCAGTGTCTCTGCTGAGCAGCTGAAGCCAATGCACATTATTCAGGCTGGTGCAGGAGCGTGTGGGAGGTGGTGGAGATAAACTCCCTGGTCTGGGTAGGTGTCTTCAGCTTCCTGCCCCAGGGCCTGCAGCCTGGCCTGGCCTTGGCTCCTGAGCAGCTCGGCGAGCTCTGGTTGGGAGGGAAGAAGTGATGGAGCCCTTGAAGTGCAGTACAGGTCATGAGAAGGATATAAGTGTATTAATTCTGTTCACATTTTTTYTKTGTGTGTAGGCCAAACATAACAGTTAATGCACGTTCTCCTCCTGTTCTGCTTGTCTTCAGTTTATGTCRGTAAAGGTGCAGACTGTGTATTTGCCTGTCAAAGGCAGGCAGGCAGAGCCTCTTCCACTACAGTGGAAAAAGTATCTTGGGAAATTCAGTATTAGGACAAGGTGTCAGGTGCTCCAAGTTCAAAGTGAATATTTAAACAGAATATTGAACTAAAATGGTTAACGTCCCTTCAAAGTGTAGTGACAAGATATCCTGTAGTTTTGGTGCAAAGTGGGGTGGGCATGCCATCATTTGCTTCTGAAATCACTTGAATAACTTTTAAAAAGTGGATGATAATATATATTCAGCTAGCATTGAGCAGCGGTAGAACACGTCTGTTTTCAAGACTGACTAAGCCTAACGTTCTCCTCTGCTGGCAGAGTCCGAGGCGGATTGCTGAATTCTAAAAAAGAATCAGGTTGGACTGTATTCCCCAGGCAGCTATGGGAATTTCTTGAGGCAGCAGACTTTCTTAAAACTTACTGGTGTGTGAACATCCCACTTCACAGTGAAAAGAAAATCAGGCCATCRTAGTTGTCCAAATGCATGTGTGAATGGTTGGTACAATTTATAGCAGTGTTTCCTATGTTGGAAAGATGTGCCAGTGCTCAAGGTTAGGCACTGAGCTACTAAACAGCATGCCTCAATTCATTTGCTGTCTTCTGTATCCTGAGAAAAGTGCCCTGAAAATATCCTTAAAACTAGGTCTTTCTTTCATGGTTTATTGTTTATTAGAAATTATACTTACAAAGTACATTTTGTAATTTGTGGCACATTGCTTATAGCAGTGGCGTTTGGCTACAGTCTTTCTCCCACCTGCCCTCTCACTGTCTCTACCTTCTCCCCTCCAAACCCATGACCTCCTGTTCATTCAGCTCTTTCACAGGTACAGCTGCTTACTACAAGTAGAGGTCATCACTCTGGTACCCCCAAATCCTCTTTTTTATGAGGAAATAAGTTAACTGAGTAGAACATAACTGAAAGATATGAGTTAAAAATGAAAAAAAGAAGTAAGGGAGAGCAGAAGATAAGCCAAAAATTTATGCAGAGGACAGATTAAAGTAATATTGAAAAGACTCTAAATCGGTCCTGCTAATAAACAGAACAAAGTTGAGACTCCTAGAGAAAAAGCATTTTCAGCATGCTGGAACTGTATTGGCATGAGAACAAATTGGTATTACAGACTTCATAAAGGTTAGAAGTAGTAGAAAACCATGATTGATACTTGGAGTTTGATATTTGCACAGTTGCTTTTAAATGCAGTTGCTTTTTCAGCCTCCTTGCTAGCACCATCTTTCCCACCCAGGTCACCGTTTCTCAGCTGCCTTCCCTCCATCACAGGTGGAACCTGGTTTGCATGATTCACTCCAGCGAGATTCCAGAAGGAAGCAATGAACTTCTTGAAAGGAAAGTTATTGCCACTGGATGGTGCTGTTGTTATGTTACTTGCCTTAGGTTCTCAGCTCATGTGGATGACACRAAGTCCCTACCTCAGTCTTCCCCAAAGATGTTGTAAAGATCTGCTGCAAGCAAATCCTGTGTATACAGGTCCTAGCACTGATGGAGGAGGAGTGGCAAGGGTTGGGCAGGGATAAACCCATCTGGAATGGTCTGTATTTGAGCTTTGCAGATGAATGGTTAATACAAGTCAGGGGCAAGCCTGCTGCTTTATACTGCAGTAGTTTTTCTGGAAGGTGATCTCCTTAAGGAAAGGGATATGTGAGCCAACCAACCTCTGTGAGATCTGCATATTCATAAAATGTCTAATTATCCAGAAAGAGATGCTGAGTTACTGAAATTGTCACTTGGAATGCTTTCCTAACAAGGGGACTGTCTTTTAAAGCAGCAGGGGTTACATAGTTAGCTACCTACTCCATTACAAAAAAARAAAAAAGTTTTGACTGTTTTATGCAAATATGCTGTATTACCTCGTACAAATGAGAAGGTAAATCTGCCTTTGAAAGCCCTTCATATTTTTGATGTGGGGAGGGAAAGGGGGTTAATTCTCCATTTATAAATTTGCATTTCAAGAAGTAACTACTTGAAAAGGTGTGCTGCCTTTTTAAGGCTGTGGTTTGATAGGATAGAGGTGTGAGAGGTGAAATGGCTTTAGAAATTTTTGAAGTTCATCTTTAGATTATACTGTGAACAAGTGGAAATGTATTCCAGTGCTCACATTAGCAGGCTTAATAATGATTTGCTTTTTGTTATGCTTGCTCTTTCTTCCTCTTCTCTTTTTTCAGATATTGTGATCAATCTAGAACATGTGCAGGTGGGTGGTCGTTTTCTTTTTTTTGAGGGGAGTTTTTTTGGTTTTTTTTCTTTTTTTGGTGCCTGGCTGCCTTGGCCAGACCTGTGTGGTATCTACTGAGTGTTAACTAGGATGCAGGAGACTCCAAAGGAACAAATCCTCGATCCTTCGTCCCTAGCCAAACAGATTGTAGGATGAAGGTGATGGGACTATGGGAGCATGATGGAAAACTAAGGCTATTAGTAAAGGAACTGTAGAATATCAATTTATAAAATAAAGTGTATCTTTAGACAAAGCAATGCTGCGTATTTTGAATTCTTACAGAAAGAAGGCAATTCTGTTCCTAGAGCTTTACTCCAGGACAGGGTATGGGGAAAATCAGAGTGAAGCTTGACTGTGAGAAGCTGGCTTGGGTGGCAGAGAATCTATTTCTGCGAGAAATGTCTAAAAAGATATGACCAAGGGGATCTGAATTGTTCAGGAGAACAAACTGCAGTCATAAAATATTTACAATAATGTGCTTTTGTAGTTGAAGGCAGAAAGTACCACATCTATAATGAAGTTTGATCAATGTATTTTCTAATTTCATTGATCATAATTTATTTTGCATCTTTTTGTAGGGTCATTATAAAATAATTTATACAATGGAAGAATGGAAGAAATTGAATGTGTGAATCTGTAGGTTTTTTCCATGTTCTTTGTGGTATATGATAGAACTGAAAATGAATTGTATATATGAAAAAGGTTTCAGTAGTGGGAATGAAATTTGTGAAACATGATAACTAGGAATGTGATTTCAAACGCACCTCAGTCTGGGGAGGGAAGAGAGGGGTAGCGATGTCCCTGCTGCCCGGTGTGCCCGGGAAAGCAGGACACACTGCCCTGCAGCTACTGTACGAAATAGCCAGCCCAGAAATGGCCTGCAGCTCTGTAGAAATAGCCAGAGGAGCAGCATTATCGCTTGTCTGAAGGAGCATGAAACCACAGATACGTTCCCCTGTGGAGGTCTCACCTGTTCAGTGCATCATGGGCCCGTGTTGCTTAAATTCTTTTTCTAGACACTCATTTTCTGACTGTAATGAAGTAGCGCATCACAAACTCATGTTTTAGTTTGACTGTGAATATAGACACTGCTTTCAACAACCAAGATGTAGTAGTATTGGTGAGTTGCGGTAGGTACTGCATAGCATCTGTCTTCTTTAAATGTATAATGTCCAGTAGTTGTGATAGATTTCATAAACAGATATTGTTTCAGAGCATCCAGCTTCACTTATGATAAATAAAGAGAATTCTTTAAAGATACCATCTGTTAAGTGCACATATGCTTGGGTCCAGTGACTCTCTAGATTTATGAATCTTCTCTGATTTTTAATGTCCCTTCTCTCGTTTCTTTTTCCAGTGTTCATTTAATTTTATATTTCCTGTCTAGCTAGCCTTGCGCTGAGGGGCTCTAYGTTGTGTTTGTTAGTGAAATGCTTTATTTTCCTGATTCATCCCCATATGTAAAAACACTTAGAACTCGCAGGCTTTAGCCTTAGTGCTGCATGTTACCTCTTTGCTCTGCCTTGTCTCTTGGGATCYTGATCAAACTTGCTATGTTTCAAGAGAGAGAATACATAAGAGGTGCATTTTAAAAGAGGAAAGTTGAGGCCTGTAATACTGCTCTTCTGATGTTCCTTTTTGCTTTTCATCCTGGCTTCTTACTACTAGACCTGTTCTCCTTCTTAAAGCTGAGCCAAGTAAGTTAATTTTTACTTTTGACCTTGTTTTTTCACTTCCTCTGCAAGAAGAGCCACAATTTGTTGCCTTTCGGTCATTTTATGACTGGCTTCTRTCTGTGGGAGCTCTACCTTTCTCTATGGGGGAGAGAATGTACAAGTGAAAAAGGAGTGTGAAAACCCTGGAGCTCTGCCAGAACCAGCTTGCTTCATATGCCATCCTCCTCCTCTGGTGTAAAACCTTCAGTGTTAGAGGTGTTGCCCCAGACTTGACAACAGGCTCCAAGCGTCTCAATGGGAAGAAAATGCAGAGTAGTGATTTATTTACACATATACTAATAAAGAATTAGTATATTTTATATATATATATATTTAGGACTAAATAGAAGCATACCAAGGTTAAAGCAGGATCAGAGCTYAAGACAGGCAAACTCATATCTAAAATGAGGCAGGCTAAAATTGGCAAGCTGGTCAGATGGAGGGATGAACAATCCTACAAGCTTGTATCTTGACAGTTATTAAACAAATAATTTGTCCCTGTTAAGTCCTTGTTAAACTAATAAACGGACGCAGGGGAAAACACATACAGATGTTAAATTTTGCATTAAACCCCCCAAACCACAGTCAGAGGGAGCAGAGTATGTAAATTTCTCCTATTACATCATGACTTGTCTCTGAATACTTGGCGTTATTTAAAACAACTTTGTTGAATTGCGGGAACTTTGATCCTAATGAAGAACACTTGATCATGTTAAGTGCAAGCTTAAAACTGAAGAAATGTCTGCAAGTAAGTATTGTATGTATGTCTAAACAATTTTAAAATACTATTTTTTTTGTGTGTAATGTATGCTGATATGCAAATTTCTGTTAGCCTGAGGACTGTATTTACAGCTTTCCAAGTTGTGCTCCATGTTTCAGTTTCTCRTTTCTCATTTTTTTTATGGACTTTCTTGTTCTCCCCGTTGTTTTGTCATGCAAATGTAGCTTTGGCAGGCGGTTATGTAGACTTGCCCTTGGAGGAACCAAGGTGCGTTCCAGCCTGGCCCTTTCTGGTCCTGGTTGAGTGGGAAGTCATTTGATCTTAGTCCTGTTCCCTCGGGGCAGCTTCTTCTCCTCGTGTGCTTTGCAGTGAAATGGCAGCAATAAGTCTGTGCTTCTGCATGAAGGGTTCAGGYATATAGTGCCTGTCTCTGTTACTGCAGGTCTGGGACCTTCTGGTAGGGAGTCAGACCTGAGCTGGTCTGARGGACTTCTAGTGCTTGTCATGCATGTGGGATCCTAGGAACAGCTCTGTTGACTGTGCTCATCTGCACTTGCTGGGCTGCGCTGTTTACGTGGGCACAAGCAGTGCTGACTGCTGGGTCACTGTTGATGTTGTCCTTGCCTGGTTTTACCTAGGAAGGGGAACTGCTTTTTGTCCCAGGCAGCTCTCCCCGAGTCTAACCGGCAGAGCAAACCTCTCCGCGTAGTGAGGGCCAGGGCATGTCGTTCATCTCCCAGTTTGCTCAGCTCGTGCTACTTCCGCCTTTATCACTGTCAGCAGGTATCACCTGTATTGCTGGCTCTGTATGTAAGAGCTTGAAATTATTTGCAGACCTAGGACTTCTTGGGGCAGCCCACTATCCATCGAGCTGTCTGGTAGCGCTGATGACGTTCAGCCTTTTAAATATGGGACTGCTGCATGTAAGCTCATGGTGGGTAATGCATGCAAGAAGCTTTTATCTTCTCTGAAGAATAAACAAGTGAAGACACGGTGAAGAGTTCAGCATTGTGTTCTTTGAACAGAATCAAACTGATATGGAATTTAAAAATGAGAAAAACATCAGGACTGGATTGGAATGCTTGTGCTGACTGGTAGCAATGTCTGTTTGCTAATTTGGGGGATGTTTCTACATACAGATAAAAAATTACTTTTTCTTTGTTTAACTTTGTAGTTAAAAGTAGTAACAGCTGGCTACTCTCAGCAACAGTGTAGTGTATTATGATGAATATTTTATTTTGATGCAAAAGAAATACATTGTCAGTGCAGCATCTGTTTGTTTCCATTAACTTTCATTAACTTTCCCATTAACTGTAACCTTTTGTGCAGTTCAGTGTAAGTTKTACCTTTAGCTTTAAAGGTATAGTTAAAAGCACTAAATTTTTCCTATATAGACTATATAGATATGCTKATCTATAGTAGTTTGTGTTCCATTTAGTTTGAATTATGTTTTTACTGTGTCCCTGCAGCCCCTTAAGGCTTCCATTGCCTGCTTACGGTAGCTAGGAAGGACCTTCCCTTCACATGCGTTAACTGTTTCTTTGTATACATCTCTTAGATGTGCTAGATATAATACTAATTGTAATGAATATTGTCACTAGTGCTCCAGGATTTAAGGCAAGAGCTGCTGTGCTTCTCTTGGTACTACAATATCTTCTGTGCCTGTCGAGCATATCTTATTCATGAGCTGAAGGAGAAGTATAAATGAAGCACAGAATGTGAAATGAGATAGACAAGAACTCGTGGAGTGCAGGTCTTAGTTTTGCTTTTGGCTTGCTTGTATTTTCTGAGGTTTGGTGGTGTTCCCCAGGTCTAATGGATTTCTGATTATTGCAGGATGGAAGGCGTTTTTCATGTCCTTATTCTCTTCYACTTTTCTATTATTCAGTGACCTTATTCCTCCTTCTGCTTTCTGTGACAGCCTTGACATTTTTTGGCTTGTGATCCTGTAAAGGACACACTTCAGATCAACCTGAGTAGGGTGGTAACTTTGTGGATTTTGGTGTGTACATTACATGTTCTGTGGCCTGTATGGATTTTTTGTGATTGCCTTTGGTCATAGAGAGGATGATGCATTAATTCAAATAGTCCATGTACCTTGTCTAATGTCTTATATATTCGTTTTGGCCAGGTAGAGGTAATTTGCTGCCTTGAATAATTGGAAAATGAGACTATCCATCAGTAAAGCTACTGAAAAAGAATGATCTATGCAGAGTATGTTTTAAAAACATCACATTTTGATGGAGATTTCAGGTTCATGTGTCACGGTACCAACAGCACAAGTGTTTTTACAGAGATTTTAATATTGCTGCAGTTGTATCATTTGTATTTTTAATTTCAGTTACATTACTTAGATGTCAGAGTAATCGCTGCTTGCAAAATCAATTAAGTAAAAAGAAGTTCACAGATATTAAATAGCAGTGGTACATGGGGAAAAAATAAAACCTTCTGGATAGGAAGCAGCAAAAGAAACAAATGCAATAGTTTGGTGTTCGTACCACCCAAGACCTGAATAAAAGAAGCAGCTTTGGGAATTGCAGCCCTCAGAACTCTTCACATACAAGATAAAAAGTGATGAGAGAATTTCAACAGAGTGGAGGGGGGAGTTGATGATGCGTTTGTTGCCTTCTTTGAGGTTTTGCTTATATTTTTTATTTATCTAATATGGACCTTGTTAATTCAACTTCAGATTTTCCTTTACTGATGGAATGCCAGCCTATTCCTTTGGGTTTGATTTTATGTCTTCTTTCTAGAAGTTAGACTCGAGACTGGAAATGAGGCCTATAGCATAGAGAATTTTTAATTTGGGGGCTCTTATTTCTCAGTCTGAAGGGKTTTTTTTTGTACATTTGTCATATTTTAAAGTCACTTCTGAGCTTGAATATCTGGTAAGGATTGCTGTCGTATAACCGTTGAGTGAGAGAAATTGATGTATTCTTAAACTTCTGGAAAAAATAAATCAAAATGTACATAGGCCAGGCTTGGAGAAAAGCCTGACCTACTTCCGTGTAGGACATGGGTTGACAGTTCACTTGGATCACTGTGGTGACAAGCAGCATTTTGACTATCCTTGTCTCTGCTGTGGCTAAGATTCTCCTAAGTTTAAATTGTTCTTATTGTATAGCTAAGTGTTCTAAAGTTGCTGAAATTCCTATGGTAATCATGGTGAGGTCATTGTAAAATTCATTTGTTAGCCTTTCAGAGGAAAGATGTGCATGCTTATTGTAAATTACATGCATCAAATTGATTTGAAATTGGTCCATTAGTTACATTGATTTAAAGTGCCAGAAAATTGATCTAAATTTCATAATTTAAGAATGGAACTAGTTTCTCTTACTTACAGGAGGATGATTTATTTAGAGACCAACTGGAGCATGAGGACTTGTATAATAAAGTAGATAATGGAGATGCAGCAGTGCTGGGAGAGAAGTAAAAGGGCTATCACAGTTTGTTCAGGGAATCATTTCACTGTAAGCCCCTGAAAATCAAACATAGCCACCTATCTCTGGATTTCTTGGTAAAGCTCGTGTGTTCACATGCTCGCACATTTTTAATAATTGCATTTCTTTCCATTCCTTTTTTAGTATGTTTTGAAGTTTCAGCTTGTAAGCATCATGTCTATTTAATAAACCCTTTTAAATAAAAAGCTTTTTCAGTTGTAATGGATGAGCTGGGGTGCTACTATAATGTGTTCAGAAAAGATCATGATGCAAGCAAAGAAATTTGAAATTTAATATGCTGGAAGGTTTGCATGGTGTAAGATACTGAAGTTACCCTGAGAAGCAGCAGCTGGGGAAAGTGGGTGGAAGGTGAAATACCCACTCTGTTCTTGTTGCTTAAACAATTACAGTTGATGGTACTATTCTGTGTAAACCACTTACCCTATGCCAAGTTTTGTGGAACCAGGAGAGAGGAACATTTTAATCTGAAAGTTTGGTCACTTTGAAATGTGTGCTGCAGCAATGCTCGTGTTTTAAATCAAAGTGAAATGGGACAAACTTCAAGTATAGCAGTGTTGAAAAAGCRTAAATTGTAAATAATAAAATCTACAACAAATTGTCAAGTGATTTTTATTCTGTATTTTTAACCACTTCAGATATTTGTTTCYTCAAATAATCAATTAATAGAATATAAGAAGTTGCCAAACTTTTCAAACAAAGTATTGTCATTCAGTTTCTGAAAAGGTGGTCTGTGACCTGTCGAGTTCTCTTAAATTATAATTTATTTTTTGCACAAATTAATTTGAGTGTGTTGGCTCTGAGGATTTTGTTTCTCATCTTAGATTAACACTGTGAAGAAAGGTCAGTTATGGTGATTCTAAACTGAAACTCATTTTTTAAATGCAGTAAAAGCCTTTCATTTCATTTTTTTTTTAAGTTAAATATGCAGGAAGTGTAATGAAAGAAAATTCTAAAAGTGGATGAGAATGGGAAGCAAAATTTTAAACAGTTATACTGAGCTTTAATAAGAGGAAAATATTSTAATTATTAATTATAGTAGGTAAGTAGGTCAGTTATATTCATATGACTCGGTTTAAATGTGATGCTTGTTTCAGTTCTGGAAGATAAAGATGTCAAGTATTTAAATAAAAATGGTCAGAAAGATGTCCTTAGTCTTAGCACAGAAAAACACGATCATAAGAAAAAGGGATCATTTATGAATAACGTTTTTGACTTTGTTGTAAGTTTGCAGTTAAATTTCTTAAAATTTAATCTCTTAAAATCATGTTTTATTTTTATCTGTGAAGTTCTCCACTGGTGGTTTCCTTCGTTCCCTTACATCTAGTATACATCTAAATATGTAACTATTTTTTTTTTCTGACTGTTACTAAATTCATTCATGGTTAAGGATGTTAAAAACGATGACCAAGTATTTAGTTTACATAGCAAAGGCATCTTTAAAAAATTGCCTTCTAACTTGTACTGTAAGTAGTATCATTAGTAATGAACATTATAGAGGGACCTGACAAGGTATGAATTATTCAAAACTAGATTATTATATCTTTGTTGTTAGCATGCGAGATAATGAACGTAATTACTATGGCAGGGTGCTCAGGGGAACGTGCAGTTCCGCCAACAGCCTCGTCTGCAGTTACCATCTGAAGGAGTATGAAGAAAATATGGACCAGGTCTGCTGGCTGAGATATTGTTTTATTTCCTTCTGGCTCTTTAGTAGGCAAATGTTTTGCATATTCTTAAAAGTCTTTTTTAATTCTTGGGAAAAACTACTCATCTTCCTGTTTTTGGTTTGGTGGTAGTACTGTATGTTGACTTAAGTGGATTTGATGTTTAATTGTAGCGGCATTGTAGATTTACCCTCTCCTATTAGAAAGGTCTATTATAGTAAATTAGTATAAACAGTCTAATTACTTAGAAAATTCAGGGCAAAAGGTTAATCAGCAATTTGCCCTTCCTTAGAGGACTTAGCTTGTTATGATTTACTTGTCTTAAAGAACTTGGCAAGACATTAGTTTATATGCCTTCCTAATCTATAAGGTTATCCACCTGATCTTAAGTTAAGCCTTTTGATGAACCGAGTGCTTCTATTTTCTATTTTATATAATGATAATGTAAATTATCTGTAATAAGCTATCCTAATTAAAGTTGGTAAATCTACAGCTCTGCTCCGATTACACACTAATCAATTATACACTAATTTAATTCTACTTAGCTGGATATAGCGCATCATTAGTTGGGTTCAGATTTAATACAACAGATTTACTGTATTAACAAAAAAAAAGAAAAAAAGAGGAGTGTTCAAATGAAGGAAAATAGAGGAAGTTATGAAGCCAAAGAGTGTTCACATAAATGCTTTCTTATCAATAATGTGTTACAAATGGTTTTATTTTTCAACTGGGAAGTATAACTGAAACTAGTTTTCTCTTCCAGAGAAGATTAATGTTATAATCTGATAATATAATACATTTAAACAGATCATAGTTGTTGTTCTGTATGCTAGTCTTAATTATTTTAAATAGAGAATTGTCTCATTGCTAATATGATATARATGATTAGGCATAAATTAAACTTAGAAAAAGTTACACTGCCCTCACTTGTAGAAGAGTAAAAGCTAGGGACTATGTCCTTCTATTTAGCCTTCTGCAAGCTTTTCCTTGATGAAAAAATTTATACAGCTTATCTGATGCTCTTAATAATGTCTAATGTTTTGCAAGTGCCCTTATAAAACACAAAAAATAAAAGACCGTGGTTTATTGAAAATGGATGCATTTTCAGTGGTTACCAATCAGTATCATCCTTGATTTAAAGCCGTATTAAAAAGTGAAAATACAAAAGGAAAAAGTTTTTCTTACCAATGAAGATGTAGTTTCGTGGTCAGAGGAAATGCAAGGTAAGGTAAAATCACACCTTTACCCGCTGTATTATGGGACTGTTTTTTTCAGCCCTCTGAAAACTTACCAATAAACGAATCTTTAGGATACAATTGTGCCTAAAGACTGTTATCTTAACTGAGGGCAGTTCTTTCACCTCTGTGCCTGCATATTGCAGTGTAAAGTGCACGTCAGGCTGTCTGYATTAAACAAACTGCTCTCCTGAAGGGTGGCCCATACCTGGAGTTATAGGGGCTGTGCCTTGGTGTGAGGAGTAAGGATGAGCAGCACATCTTGGAAATACCTGTTCTGCAAATGGCCGCATTTACCTTTTTCTACATGAATATTTGATATATAAAACTTTAATTTTTTAAAAAATTGATGCTGCTAAAAGAATAATTATGGCTTTCATTCCAGTGGGATTCTATGAAAATACACTTGCTTATAATTTTTTTCAGGTGTTTTGGTATAGAAATTGGTCATAAAATATTGCTAAGTCAGTAATTCTGTGCTCATAAATGAAATACATAATGCGTTGTTCATAAATGAAATATATAATGTGTGTGTATACATATTTATGTATTTGAAATATGGAGCCACATGGAGATGAAAGTTTCTTAACTTTTGAGCGGTTGATGTTTTTAAATCATAATGTGATTTTTTTTAACATTTTTGTGTGTCACATCTATGTTTTGTACACTTGATATATTGTTTTTCTTTTTCAACAAACTGATTTTGCTTTGTGCTGTAATTTGAGACCTTAGTGATCCTGTTCAAAGTTCCAGTATTTCCACACCAGAAAAGATTGCTCAACTGAGTAATCAACAGTCAAATCTGGAAGGGTAAACTGCCTAAAAGGTTTTGTAAACTGTCTCATGCTACATGTTACATATTAAGCTTTAGTGAAAGATTTTGACTCTGCTCCTAAGAAAGGAGAACAGAGTTGTAAGTGGAGRGAAGGAAACCTCATGAATGAAAAGGAAATTATTATATCTTGTTACTAAGGAGATAATGTATTGTAATGGTATATAGGTAGCTGCTTCAGTTCCTTTTAAAAATGCATGATTATGTACATAGGATTTACCCCCACACACGTGTATGTGTGCGTACCCACACACCAGCTTACGTAACTTGTGCATGAGAATATTGTGTCTAGCACCACAGCAGCTGTCGTTGCAAGTCACTGACAATCAGCACGTGATGAGTCCCTGTTTATGTGCTACTAATACAGCAGGTAATTCACAATCTGTGCTTAATAGGCTTAAGCTTGCATGTATATGCCCCTAGYTCTGTAGAGAAGTAAAAAACTTGTGGAAACTTTATTGTCTTTCTGCATTACCTTTAGGACTGATGGCTCACTTTGGTGTTTTCCAGACTAATGCTTCTAAATGTTAGAAGGTTAGTTACCTGTAAACTGTGATGACTTGGATAAGTTTGCTTATATTTTCAGGTCTTTTATAGTCACATAGTTTCTTCATAATGGACTCCTATTTAAAGCTTAATCTTATGATCTCCCTTTAAAATGAATGAAAAGCAATTTTATGCATTCTTTATGAAAGAATAAGCTTTGTAAAATGCACACAGTCCTCAACAGTTATGCAAGCTTAATTTTACAGTTATGCAAGGTTACTCTTTAGAAATAAAACTATATTAGCAATATAATTTTTAAGGGGATGATAAATACTCCAGATGTTCCCAGTAGCCGTATTCACAGTTGACCACAACGACATATCGGCACTAAGTTGTTCCCTCCAAAAGAAAGTTCTGCAACTGCAGTTGTGCCTTGGAACATGGCACAAAGCCACAACACAGTCGCTTTGAAACCACAGGAAAAGATCTGGAATGTAGGAGCCGAAGCTGACAGTATGCTGCTTCTAGACTAATGAATTTCCACTGGATTTTAACTGCCATGTGCTGCTTTATTTAGGCTCACACGCACACCCGCACCCCTGCATAAGGACTTGTCCTAGTATATCCTTTTTTTCCTAGTGTTTAGTTAGATTTTTCTTTTTTAAACCCTTTAGGAGTTAAAAATGAGAATAAAGGGCTTTTGGAGATTAGAATTTGGTATTTCGGAATACGATCCTTAGATATTATTGAAGATAACATCTCTATTTTGGTTACTAAAATGCAGTCTCTAAACACAACTTGCATTTGGTTCTATTTTGACAATAAAAGTTAATCTTATATGGTTTTTGTTAAAGCGCTGTTGAAAAAAATCTTATTGAACTATTTGCGGTGTTTTTTAAAGATGTTTAAGATTTCGCATACAGTTTAACTGATCACAGATGAAACTGTAAATTAATACCTTATGAGTTGTACTGACTGCAGGGCATTGTTTGTAATTCAAAGCCGCTTTGTTCCTGCAAACTAGGAAAAGGGCCTTTTCAGGCAAACAAATTAAAGAGTTCATCATAATATCAAGCTATTTATTAAAAATGAAAAGTCGAYTTTTGTTCTGTTGTGACTTTTGCAAAAAACAGTTTAGAATTTAAGCTTAAATATTTAGGACTTGAAATAGATCCAAACTTGCTTTTATTTGTTGGCCTTAATCTACCTAGTAGAATTTTTGGTGCTCTCGCTCGTCTAATTATGCTGCATGCAAAAAGMAAAAGCACCACAACTTGCTTAGTTCAGTTTGCTCTTTGATCAGATTAATTTCTATTTCTACTGACTTGCATATGGTCTCTGCTCTATAGCAGAAAATAATGTTTCAAACATGTTTAATGTCTAAAATGTAATTTTCTCTCAATGCTGATGGGTTATTCCTAGCTAGAGAGTCAGGGCGAATACATTTGTTCCAGTCTTCTTTTTTGGCTCCTYTAATCTCAGAAAGGATTTGGGGATTGATCTTTTTATACTTTTCCTCTTAGTACCATATAATTAGTGAAGAGTATAACAAAAACAAAAAAAAAGGCAAACATAGCTTGATACAATTTGAAATGCAATGGCTCCTAGAGCAGCTTGGTATACTGCAGATACCTGTGATTACATAAAGACCTGAGGAAGTTGTAATAAAAACAAACAAAAAAACCCTCTCAAGCCACTTGCCCTTCACTTCAGCGAAAATCTATGGTTTATGGTTCACTCTTTTCTACGTTGGAGAAGCCAAGCCTTCCTGGGTTATGAAGCCATCGGAAGCTACTTYCTGTGTTTGCAACGGGAAGTGAATATGTATGCTTGTTAATTGTTAATTTAGAAATAACTATTAATTGTTTCCAAGTACTACACAATTTGATTTCTACGTTCTATTACGAGGAGATTCAAAATCTACTAATGTCATCAGAAAGTTTAAGATGAAGTTAATGTCCTGAAGATTTAGTATGACTTCTTCAAGCTTATTTTGTATTGTATGTTAATTTATATATAAAATTATGTATATCTACATATAAAAAAGTGTGCATATTTACTGTTATGCTCTCATATATCCAAGATCATGAAAAAGAAATTTCCTGCAGTGTAGGGAAGCTATGCAATGAAGAGGAAGATAGTCAAGGTTTCACTGCTTAATATGTAGCTTCTGATTTTATTGGTAATTAGCAGCAAGACCTGTATCTTTGTAATCCAKTGGTAGGATTCCAGCAGGCATCACTATATTTCTGTTGTATGTTCTCACCGCTTCCAACAAATACTATTTGGAACCATAAGTGCCATTTGGAACCATTTATTTATTTATTTATTGTACAACTTACATAGGTGTTTTGTCCATGAATTCAATATTTTATTCATTTATTTATTTTGGATATATTTACTTTCCTTCCTTTTCCTCTTCACCTCTCCATCACTTGGAAAAGTGGTCATGCTTGCTTTGGACTTCCTTGGAACTTTATTGTAGCTGTTTGGTTTCTTGAACGTCTGTGTGGTTTTTTTTTTTTGTTTTTGTTTTTTATCTTCTGTGACTTAATTTGAAAGGTTCTGTTTTGAAGCAGAATTGCTGACTGATTTTCTTCAAATCTTCAGCTGGAGRGTCAAATTCCATGACTTCAAAAATGTTTATTTCTACTATACATTTCCTAATAGATAGTGTTTTAAGGAACCACAGGATGGAGCTAACATGTTTGTGATAACCAGARTTGCTGAAAATTTGCTGCTTTGGAAACGGTAAATTTTGCTTTCCTTCCCCCAGTGGTGGTGTGCCTTGTGTCTTGTTTAAGCTAAGTGGGCAGCCTAAAGCCTTTTGTGCAGGAGATGAAGGAGTCTTTCACCATCTGTATATCATTGGCACTTCAGTCTCTATAAAAACATAGCTAAAGGAACCAGAGAGAGAACTGACTTGTGTGGAACAACTCAGATGCGAGAGATCTCTTCTGTAGTTTAGACCTACGCTTTGATAACACTACTCAATGCATCCTTCTATCTTTGTATTTCACTTTTAGTTTTATAAAATGTGGACTACCTTTTATATAAACTCAACTTCATCTATTGCACGTAGATAAGAAGGCTCTTCACTTAAGTTTGCATTTTAACTCTTAATCAAGTTGCCTTTTCTTCTACCTGATCCAAAAATAAGTACAGGGCTTGGTGGAATTGTAAAATATGATTTTTAAAAATGCAAGCACTGTAATCTCCTTTGCCATGTCCATGCATTTTTATTTAAATAAGAAAGTATCAACTTTCTAACTTGTTGTAGCTCTTTAGATGCTAAAACTTCTTGGAGAAAAAGCCTTTATGAAGGACTTCATTATTGTCATTTGCTTGTGTAATAAGCAATACAAATTGCGTATCTAAACTTCGGGGGGTTCAGTCTGAGAGAATTAGCTCTGCAAGCTCCAGTACTCAACTGATCTTCAGAACCATGAGAACAGTTAATATAATGATTTCTTTCTTCTGGGAATTTTTGCACTATTAGGAGTAGGAGGTGAAAGGAATGATGGACCCAGAGGTAAGAGACCTAGAAATGTCATTCAGTTGTGTCTCATACTTCTAATTACAGAAACATAGAACTGGTATTAGCCTCAAGCCGTAGCACAAAGATAAGTATATGTAGCTGGAATATTTATATTAAAGGTTTGTCTGTTTTTGAACCACTGAGTGCAAGCAATTTTGCCTGTGCTAAATAGRATGTTTGATTATATGTGGTTAGCTTTCTGTGATGTATAATATGAATCTAAGTAAAGCTGATTTTGGCCAATCTGCAAGGGATATGAATGTAGCTTGCTTTCTCTGTGAGAGCCCTTATGTGACTGTTCCTCTTGTACCTGGACATTTTTTTTTTTTTTTTGACTAACCTTCGTTTCCTCACTTTTTTTTCTTATGCGTCATGTGTTAATACCTCTTGCCCTACTTGTATTCTGATCAACTCACTAAACTGCTTTTCCTCTCAAGATATGCTACCAAAATTGGGCTTGATGGTTGGGATCGCTGTTACTGCTGTTGCTGAGTAGTTGAAGTACTGCTCCTTGAAGTAGTTAAACTACTTCATTACTGAATGCCAGAAAAATTCTGCCTTTCCCTACCCCAACTCTTCCAGTCCAGTCTTGCAGCAGATTCAGGTGGTTAAGCCCTTTTTATGTTTTAAATCTTCTCTTACCTAGAGACTATGTTTTTCCACATCCAATAATACAACTGCTTAATCTCAGTTCTAATTTGGACCTTGCTCCTTAACTTTCTTCAGYGTCAGTTTAGTTCTTCGTGCTAGTCCTTGCTGGCCTTTCATCTTAAATATTTTAAGTTGCTGCTTAATTGTGTTGGGAAAGCTGAGTGAAGTGATTCGTTGTAGCTGCTTAGGTTCTGCTAATTTTGGTTGTTTTGACCTGATTATCTACTGTGTCCCAAAACAAATATTTACAGCAAGATGGTCTTCCAGAAGCAGAAATTAAATTTCGATGATCTGTAACTTCTTGGTTCCCATTTTTCAGAAAGAATATGTTTCTTTTTTTTTTTTTCCTTGTACTTTGGGGCATACATAAAGATTTTTTTTTTTTTTTTTCCCAGTTTTTGGAGGCCAGAGGGTAAGTTCTTTGTTTGGTTAGTTCCTTTATTCCAGTCTCCATAAGAGAGAAGATATGTTCTTTCACATGCAGCTACTGAGCCTGACTGCTGCTTTTTAGGAATGTTGTTCAGCACAAACTGAGGTGATTTTGTCAAACAGCTGACCACAGGCTTAGTAACAGCATGAAGAGTAGCACTGGATATCAGGGTGTCTACAGACGGGGGGAGTCCAAAGGGCTGGTTTATCAGAAGGAGCCTCTCGGTGTTGTCATGTTTGGGTCAAATGTTGAGGTATTTCCTTTCAGTCCCTGGGTTATTGTTCTGCTGTGGAATTAGGCTTTTAGTGCTGTTTGAAATATTACTTTTTAAAATGATTTATGCAGTATGATTCCCCTGCAGGTTTTTTTTGTTGTTGTTCAATTTTTTTTTTCCTGTTCATGGCATATGCTAATCTTGTGCCAAAAGGTGACCCTCTGAGATGGTGCCTATGGAGTACAGAGATGGACTGAATTGTCATAGGCTGTGGGATGAGTTATTTTTAGCTGTTGGCATTTCAGGCTGGAACACTTCATTCTGTCGTGCCTGCTAATGAGTCATCTGGAGAAAATGGGCAGCTCTTGCTTTCGGAGAGGGTCTATAGCAAATAATAATAGGCTAATCGCTGCAGGAGATACTCCGTCAAGTAACTAAAACTACAACTAGAAAATATGTTGAAATAGAGATGTATCAGTTCCCTGCAAGAATAGGCACACACTCTTAATATATTGAGATATATATGAGTATCTCAAGTACTAGAAGACTAAAGAGTCTAGTGGATGATGTTAGAGTAAAACATTTTCTGGAAAAGCTTAATTGGAGACAGCCCAATTTTAGACAGCCTTTTAGAAAAAGGGGAAAAAGAAAAGGTACTTTCTAATTCCGAACATAGTTGATTTGCTGAGATATGATATGTGCATTCTGGACATGTGCCGTATTATAAAAAGTCACAGATAAATTGTCTCCTTGAAGGAAACTCAAATTTATCAACATTCAATATATTATTTTTAAGACTCATTCAGCATCTTTCTTTTGATCATTACAGAAGAATATRTTTAAAATAAATTTTGCTTTGTTTCTGTGTGCTGGCCCTGTTGTCGCCCTTGAGTGTCTCCCTCAAGTTTTGAAGCCTTTGTGTAAAAGAAATGATTTAAGGAATACTATCCATGTTAAATCTGATTGTCACGTTGATGCATCTAATACTACTTCCAGTCTATACTTACACTTGGTTATTTACATACCTGTTAAAAAGTCTGAAGAGGTCTTTCTGTTTTAGAGGCAGGAGGATGTTTGCTTTACAGCTAGTAGTTTTTTGCTTGCCATTCATTATTGTAGCTGTTTAAATATTTTTTTTCACTTATCAGTGAAACATTTATCAAGACATAAGAAACTCTAGTTAGAGAAATAATTTTGCATTGTTAGCACCAATTGACTCTTCAACCTGAACTTTAACCTGTCTTTTTTCTATAGCTGTTTTCATGGTACAAAATGCTTTAAGCCAATCCAGCTCTAATGTTTCAGTGATTTCCAGTTAGCTGCTGCTGAACAGACTGAGTTAGTCAAGATTAAAATTTTACTGGTTAGTTTTTGTCTTCTCCAAAAGTGAAAACAAACAAGTTTYGTGTTACTCCTTCCAAAACAGTTGTGATTCCTTCCTATTCAAAATTATTTTATTCCAAAGATGTTGGTAATAAACAGTTGATTTGTTTCCAATGCCTTTCAATAAAAATGTAGACTGGGGCATGTGATTACATATGTAGCAAAAACTTGTAAAGAGGAAATGTCAGGCAKTCTGCAAAGAGTAAGGACTTGAAACGATAAATACTGCCTGTGCTGAAGTCAAACAAACCAGGGCTTTTGCCCACTATGAGTAGGTAGTTCTGCTGAGGGATATTTACAGAAAAGTTTCATTGAAAAGAGKGAAGGGAAAGAAAGAAAGGAGGAATCTCACTCCATATTTGCTGTTGGATGTCCTATGTTCTCACAGGTTTGCTTTGGAATCACAGAATCACAGTTCACTCTGAGTTAGCAAGAGCTTAGAATAGAGTCCTATAGCTCTCTTAGTGGAGTACTGAAGATAGTTCTAATGCTTTCTTGGTTTAAAGCCCAAGTATTGACTTGATACCTGTTTTAATATAACTTAAAAAATGCAAGTGATAAAAATATATATTTTAGAAGTGCAGTTAAATTGACTTGGACTTTTATTCCTGAGAAGATCAAGTTGACTTAAATAGATTGCAGTTACAACTATTATCACTGTTTTGGACTTGCTGCTGATAGGCAGGAATAATACTCAGATAAACTGTTTCTTAATCTGAGTGATATTTGGAAGCAATTAACTTATAGTTTTTTTGTGGAACAGCTCTGTCTCTGCAAAACTCCTTGATGTTTTTCAGCTCYGAATTAGATTCCAAACTTTGCAACTAACACTGTAATGATTTTTAGTGTTCTGATGTATTTAGAGATAAGAGAAAAAATTACAACATTACAGCACAGTTCATAGGTAAAATATTATTGTCTGCCAAGTGTGAAAGTGTCTTTGTGTCAGCTCATTAAAGGTAGCTTAGCATGATGAGCTGCAACTCTACATACCCTGAATTGTAGCAAAGAGAAGATGTAAGATCTCTTGAATGATGACTAGATACTTTCAATATTAAAATACATCTTGCAAATATTCTATTAAGTTAAACAAATTCTCACTTTGATGTAAGTTTCTGGTGTAAGTTTATGCTTGTGAACCCACAGCTTCAATTAGCATTCGCTGAAGAACTAGGACAGTTAACACCTGGTCTGCTGTGCCAAGTGGGAAGCCTCTAATGCAGTCTCAAATGATCATTGCATAATTAGGATTATGATCTTTAATTTGTTTTTAATTTTGTAAATCTAATCTTATTTCCAAAAGCATTCAGTATAACATGTCGTTCTGGGTCTTGTAGGACAAAGTTATTGATGTTAAGATTGCATACAAAGCATACTACTATCTAATTGGAAAAACAGCTTKTCTTTTCATTGGATGCTTAGCAAGGAAATTTGGACATGGAAAATTTACAAATAGGTCCTGGTTAGAAAGACTATGTTCTTKTCATGCTTTTTACAGTAAGTAAACAAGTAATGGTATGTTCCTTTGATCCTTCCTGCTTACATGTAAGGACAAGGAGTGTTTCTGCCTGCCGTGTTTTTAATGATACTTTGGAAATCTGTAGAGGTATTGGGAAGATCTTTGGGGTYTGGCTGATCTTCCGAAATATCTTCCAAACAATGGAAGAAGGGGGAAAAAATAAGATAAGCTTCTAGTGAGTTACTTGAATTGTCAGGAAACCCCTGATTAAAATTTTGGATTCTTTTTCTTCAGATGAAAAAAAATTTTTTTTGACTAGAAGTTGAATAGAGGAAAGGGAACTGTAAAGAAGAGGTTGTGATTTGCAGTGATCATGTATGCTGGATGCTTTTTAGGGTTTGTGTGCAAATACAGTCTGTGTGTGTATGTGGTTGTGGTGTGCCTAACRGAATTAGAAACATAATCTTTTAATAATTTAGAGGTGTAATTTTTCTTCTTAACTCTTCATTTTCCTTCAGCCTTTCACAGTATCAACAATAAAACTTGCTTCATGGTGGCTGACACTTTTGGGTATAATGATGTATATTTTTGAGATAATGTAGAGAGGGGAAATATCCAGATAATCTGGAATAAGAGGTTTTTTTCCACAGAACACTTGCATAAATTTGCCTGACTCTGCTGAGAAATGAAGAAAAAAAATTACTTTGAGAAATGTCTTTAAATCATAGTCCTTAAAAGCTGATGTTTTAACCTTACTTTTGAATGACTGTTACTTTTTCCATCTTGTTCCAATATGCCTAAATGCAAACACATGTGGAAAATGTTCTTTTGGCTTTTATCAAACTGACATTTAAGTGCATTTTTTTCAACCTCGCTAACATTTGTGGTAAAATATTTCAAAGCTATGAATCTTGCAATTTGCCTATGCATTTTTTTTTCTTCTTTCATATATTAACATTTGGTACTCATAATCCTAACCTGGTTGGAATTACTGGCTTTTTTCATTTGCTGTTTGTTTGGATGAGGTGATTAGGAAAATACTTTATGTGCAATTCTGGCTTGCAGTAGTAAGTGCTTCCAATGGAGAGTCACTGTTTTCTGAACTTCATCAAAAAAGAGGAGAAAATATGCTAATCTCCTATTYCTAATTGTAGCAATCATATTTCTAACACATTTAGATTTCTGTTGTGTTAGTTGTACACAGTGCTAACCTGTCTCCAAACATTTTTTTCTAGCCTTTTTTTATTCTTCCCCTCTACTCCCCTGTCCATTTCCAAACACTTTAATTCTGTGCCAAGCTAATAAGGAGGAGAACTAGCTCTGGGTAGTAGAGTCAATCATTGCCAGGCAGCTGTTAAAAAGTTTTCTCATGTACCTTGGTGGCTGTACCTCATTTCTCAAAGGCAACGCTTTTCCTCTGTGAGACAGAGTTTGAAGCAAGAGCAACCAATTACATCTGCGTCTCAGCCTTAACTGGTTATATGTCAAAAGACTAAGGATGGAATAATTCATATATCTAACTGTCCTATTCAGGATTTGAGCTTTGAGCATTGAGTTATACAAATTAGAACAAGAAATGAATAATGTTCTTTAGAGTTAAAAGTATGAATTGCTTTTCTTTTTCACCACATCTTGAAATGGTATTTCCCCTTAAYTTCCCTCTAAATATCAGTTGTATTTTAGATAAAGGAATGCTTGAATCTCCTGAGACTAGATCTTTTTTTTTGAAGTGCAGTTAGTATTTTACTTAGGACGGAACTTGCGAGGCCTTCAGCTTCCCTCCTGGCGCTGGGCCGGGTGGGTTGTGGCGCCTGCCCCAGGCCCGGCTCGGAGGCACCCACCAAGGTGSCAGGCAGCAGCCCCACTACTTCTGCCAGGCCCTCGGGTCACGTGGCTACCCTTATTTCCCTGTTGTGTTGATTTATTCCTGGAGTGCTTTCTTTAAAAGTTGGAGGTAAAATTTGATACTTTTTATGTAGTTTTGCTGAGATTTTCGTATGTGTTATTAAAGCAGGTTGTATAAAATATTTGCGTTCTCACATGATTTGCCTTTAATTTACAGAGTGACCTCATAGGCATGGCACAGGTTACTTAACTTGAAGATTTAAGTGGATTTTTTTGAAGAAATGCAATTAGAAGGATCAAACATCAATTTGTCAGTATATTAGACCAGTTCTCCTCCTAGCCAAGCATGTGACTTAAAGCCCTATCTTAATATGACCTCTTCTTGCAACTAGAAATGAGTGTCTGGGAAGCGGGTCAGAATTGCCTTTAATTACAATTCTTTAATTAAAATTTAATTAAAATTAATCTARTATCTTGAAAGTGCATCCAGTCCTTGTGAACTTTTCCCTCTGGAAGTTTCCATAAAACCTGCCTTCCCATTCCCAGCTCACCTCCAAAGCAATTGCAGCTTTATGCCTGCAACTTGAAACATTTTTTGAGTATTTAAGCTATATTCCTACTTACTGAAGGTTTTCGTACTAGCAAACCGAAGTGCATAATCCACTGGAAACACTGTAGTATTATTATTATACAAAATAACCAGATTTTTGTCTTAAGCTCAGGCTGTCATTATCCAGCATACAGAAGCAAAAAGGGCACTTTTTTTTCCCCTTGCTCGCTAGCTGTTTTTGACAGCTGATTTTTAAAGCGTAGCTCCCTGCTGATGTGTGCTATTGAGTGGATCTTCAGTAATAAGCAGATATATCAGAAGATATCCAGGGCAACACACCCTGCTGAAAAAGAAGAGATTTTTTCTTTATTTCTTGCAGATAAGTAGCTTCTGACTTCAGTATCAGAAGTGTTTTCTCCTGGTGCAGTCTATATATGACAGTGTTAGATTTTGATACTGTGAGGCCATTTTATTCTTGAAAAAAGAGCTTTTTTTGAGTTTTGGGAATTTTGTCCAGTGTGGARTGGGGTGTTATTTGGCTGTGTGTGTGTGTGTAGTCAAATATAATTTGTGTCCAAGGACTTAACAGAATTACTTGATTTCTCTGACTGGTCTCCTGTTTCTTATGTTGTCTGGATTTAGCCCTAMGGAGAACTTTATCTGCTTATTTTAATTGTCAGTTTGGTATTGTAACCATGATGAGCCAAATGTGACTCTTTGGTGCTGTGTAGCAGAGGACAAGGAGGTAGTCCCTGTTTGCAAAGCCTCAGACTTTGAGTGTGAAGCAAGTTCCCAGAGGAGGGCCCTGCTCCAGGAGAGGAGTGTCAGTGCTTAGGCTGCGGAGGAGCCTTGGGTTATGGAGCAGTTTCACACTGCTCAATAACATGAGCAGTTTCCCATCTGAGAATGTATGCTCCTGCCTCGCCACATGCAGCCTCGCTTGTGTTAAAATATGCTGTAATGTGGGCTACAAATTCATGGTACCCAAAATAGTGGCTCCTCTGTATYGTGCTGATGGGGGGATTTATTATTCTGTTATTTAGGGTAATGATATGTTGCTAGGTCAACAGAAGGGTCATGGTTCTCAGGTATAGAAAGGCCTTAAGAAATATTTAGTAAGACCATCAATTGCCAGACCTGTACCCATATTATTCAGCCTAGCTCATAAGGTTCTAATTTTCTTGAATTATCCCGAGTGTGATAACAGCCCATTCCCAGAGCGCATGCGGGAGCTCTGCTTGGTATTCACTGGCCTTGGAGCAGTTTGTGCAGTTGAACTTGCCCCTTGAAAATGGGGAGCTTTATAAGAGTTTATCACATGTTTCTGAGGAGATGCTGGAATGGGACAATCTCTTCTGTGTGGGCTGGGCAATGACAGGCAGTTTTCCTGTTCCTTCTACTGACGCTTTGAAAAATGTCCATCGATGTTCAATTCCTTAAGACAAGAAAAAAAAATTCTTAATTTTGTGGTTATATTACAAAGCAACATAGTTATTAGACTCTTGTGGATTAAGCAGCACAATTTATATTCTCCTTTGGATACGATGTGGCAAATGGTCAGCAATATTGCTTTCCTTGCATTTGTATGAACTCCATAATATTTTATGTAACAGCCCCTTAGAGGTGTCGAGTGACTGTCTCGATCCAAAGAAATTAGTTAGGGCTTTTAATGTTCAATTTGAAATACTGATAGGCAGGCCGTAGGTTTGTTTGTCTTATTCCACTAAATAATTGTAGAATAATTTGTAGACTTTTTTTTTTGGCTATATCATCTGTCACTTTGAAATCTTGATTTAAAGAATAGTTCTTTTAAGGCATTGCTTCTAGTTCTAGTTAGGTATTTCTAAGTTTAGCTAACAGCTTTTCATGTGTTTGGTCTTTTTAAGTTCGACTACAAGAAGAAGTATATGTAGAATGCAGATGACAAAGTATGTCATCTAGTACTGCGTGCTAATGCAAAGTATAACATGCCACTAAATAATACCAGCAATTGAAACACTATATGCTTCCAGGTAAATGAATTAAAATAGCAAGAAATATGCTCGTTGATATATGAAACAAAACCAAAAAACATAATAATTTTGTGAGCGGTATACTCAAAATGATTAAAAAAATGTCAGCTGGAGAAATATTGCCAAAATAGTAATTGGTTCATGATGATTTTCTATGTCTTTGCCTGAGAAGCATTTGCAATGAGACTTGTTGCTGTTTTTTTTCTCCCCTTTCTCAGCTACTTGCTATGATTTGGGGTTTCAATTGCTTGACATGGAATTGGTGGATAATTAGTAGTGTGGATAGCTGTGAAAAGCATATGCAGTAATTTAGTGCTTGGTTCTTTCTAACAGCCTGCCCATCGGTGGTTTGCTAGGGCAAGCAGTCATTACTCAAACATTTTAAAAGGAAAGAACTGTAGAATTGAAAATGCCCTTACTGTTAAAAAAGTATTGAAATCCAAACTTTTTAAATAAGCAAGTCACTCTGTGACAAATCTGTCCCCAAAGCCATTGTTTACATAGCAGAACGAGCAGATACAGTTCATTTTTCTCCCCTTTATCAGAAATAGATGTGTCAGTCTGTTTTAGAAAATTTCTAACTTGAAGACATTAAAGTATGTTGAAACAAAACAGATTTGTCTAAATGAGCAAGCCTCATTGCTAACGGTGAAAATCTAGAATTAATAGACTTTAAAGACAAATCTATGCTATTAATTAAGATTGACCTTGAGGTCATTTTAAACCCCAAATGTGCCGGTGAATTTATACAGTAAGCCTTTGAGCTTGCCTGCACAAGTACTTCCTTCCAAGTCTGGAAGCTCTCTTGTTAGCCCTATRGCCTTTCTAACTCGCTTATTTCTGAAATGAGTTTAAAACTTAATGATGTGGTGCCGTGTTTGAGCACCGTCTCCCTGCAGTTTCCACAACTGCCTCGTACGGACTGAAGCTTCACTTGCTTTCTTTTTCTGTAGCCTGTGACTAGGTAAAAAGTTGTTAAGATGCTCTGGGCAGAAATCTGAAATGTGTCATAGACAAGGAGGAATATAATCTGTGATTCTGTCAGTCTCTTGTGCAACTCAGTCTGGGTTTTCTTAACCCTAAAGGTTCACCCCAAATATGAAGATAGATCCTTGAAATATTTGTTAAGTATTTGTCCTTTAATATATATGGTAACAGTTAGTATCCATAAATTGTCCTAAACTTCTTTCCAATACATTTTCAATACATGTGTATGAGTCATTTGGAAGAGAGACCTTTAGGACTTCATGGTTCTGCAGATGATTTGCTCCTTCCCTCATCCCACTTCAGATGAGCTAGCTGCCAAGCTAAAATTCAAAGACTTAAGTATTTAGCCTTTGCCCTTGAAACTGTGGAAGTACCATGCTCATACTTAGAGGTGAGAGAGGATAAAATTGAGGTAAACGTTTTCGGATATGTGAACCTAAAATCTTTGAAACTTTGCACCATATGAGACACAGAGGTAATATTTAAAAACTTATATTGTCCTGTGAGACCTTGTGTTAAATTCTGAGGCTGTTTTTCTTCATTTAAGAGTATCAGTTTTAGGGTACTATAGCAAATCACTAAAACTTTCTTGATAATATTACTGGATATCTTCAGAACGTTGAGCAGAAGCAAGAGGGAAGTGGCTGTTGAATCACTGAGGTGCCTGTGTTGGGGGAAGGGGGAGGAATTAATGAAAGGTTTTAATAACGGCCCTTGTGGAGCCCACCTGCTAATGGGGACAGCTTGTTTAGGATGTCACAAATCTAGCCAGTATTTACTAATGATGGAGGAAAAGACGGCTGCTCGAGACCCCCATTTGCTAATAGAGCAATGGTATCCTGCGGCGAATGTTTTTTCAATTAAGTTTCCAAATGACATTCCTGTGGAACAAACCAGTCCCTTAAGAAGCCTCAACTAAAAACCCTAAATGGAAATGGAGTTCAACTGTATTTTTGTAAATCACTTAAAACGGGATCACTGTTACTTCTTAGCTTTTTCTTTAGGCTTTTTCTTTTTCTTTTTCTTTTTCTTTTTTCTTGTTTTTTTGGCCCTTTTCTAAGTCCGTACCTAATTAAACTGTTGCTTTGACTTTTTCACCGACCCTATTGTGACCTTTCTGCAATGAAAAAGTTACCTGGTAGTGCTTTGTCTGTCTGTCTTTTCTTTGACAAGTTCGTTTTCGTATTTTACTGATAGCTGAATAAACATCAAACCACTTAAATAAAGGTCATTAAGCTCATCACTGTGTCTTCTAAAATAAAAGCTGATGTTTTCTCTGAAAATATACYGTTACTGTTTTTGTCATAGACTTCGAAAGAGATTTCACAAAGTGAAATAAATGTTTCGGGAACAGCTTAAGGAATATGTTTACAGAGCAAGAGGAAAGATTTGAAAGCTTATCCACAGATAGTCTCTTTTCTGTGCCTTCTCACATTATGAATAGATTTGGCCATAAAAGTTGGTCATTTGTCACAGTGCAGTATTTCATGTGTCAACTTACAACATAGCATAATTGCTTGAGTTTAGTTAATTTGGAAATGTGTTCCGGGTCACCTCTGTCTTCTCACTGAACTTTACGTTCTGTTTCTAGACTTACTTGGGTGAGGTGAATATCTGAATTTCTTTGTTTATGTATTTTTATTTACAAGACGGTTTTTATTTATCTAATAGTTAACTGCAATCAAGTTTTGGATAACATGTATTTGAATTGTTATTGCATCATRTAACATATATAAATTTCCTGTTTGCAAATAACATGATGTCATCTAATTTTGGTATCTTCTTTTGGAGAAAAAAATGCAGAATTTAACTTTTTTCTTCATTTCCCACTTTTTCTTTTGTTTTAACAGATTTGAAGAACTTGTGAAAAAGTTCAAAGTAGAATATCATGCTGGTGGCTCGACTCAAAATTCCGTTAAAGTGGCCCAGGTTTGTTCTTCCTTAAAAGTAGTTATTGCTACAAGATACTCAAAGTGTTGACTCTGAATCAGCTTGATRCTCTGTATGGCTTGGTGTGTTTCTTTATGGGTACTTGCAATTTTGCTGTCCACAAGATGTTTGTTTTTGATTTTTATTCTCTTAACGTGATTTCTATTTTAATGAGTTCTAAGGCAGATGGAACTAGATATGCTCAAAGGGCTGCAGCGGAGGGAGCTGAGGGAAGCACGGTGCCCATATTTGCAGCGAGGGATCACATTGCTCTGTGATTCTAACTGCATTTATCCTGCAGCAACTTGAAGTTTGTTCGTGAAACTGTAAAACTCTTCTTAATAGAAGGATATTTTTTCTTTTCCTGGCTGTGAATATGATGGAGAACAGTAATAAAATGAATTCAAAGTGTATTYACTTTTTAATATATATGTATAACTAAAATGGGCATTTTGTCACACTACTGACATATATTCTTGGGTATATATTTTTAGATGGTGTGATAGCTATATAAATCTTACATTTAAAAATGTAAAAACTGTAACTGTATTTATAACCTTTGCTTAATGATGCTGACTTATTAGCTTCCAGACTCACTATATAATTATTACTCATTGCCAGATTTCATTAAATGAACATTTGGAAGAAATTAAGTTATAATTTAACAATGTTTTTTCCCCCCCCATTATAGTAATAATAACTCATTCTTTATACAAAAGAGTTGCTACATCTAGTGTCTCAGAGCTGAATTCAAGCTACTAAAGATGAGTCATGTTGTTTATGGCTGGGATGGAGATGAGTGTAGGACAGGGAGGCCATGAGCTAAACAGCAGAGCCGTTTAAATGTCTTCCCTGTGATTCCATAAGAAAAGATGGCTACTTTTTATACTGTTAGGCATATTTCTTAACTCCTAATTCAAAGGGAATATTTTTGATACAATATCTCAAAATGGAGAGAAACTAGAATTACATGTTTTATTTTACATGACATTCTAACTCTGAACGGGAGCATTATTTGAATGTAGTCAATATATACAGGTGTGCATATATATATTTATGCCTGTGTATGTATATATTTATAATACGTATGGTTTTTGGTTCCAGTAATTAAAACAAACTTTCTAAAAAGGCAAAAAAAACCCCAAACACTCTTCAGGTAAGCTGGAAAGCAAGCCATTGTATTTACTCTGTATTTACATTGTATTTATTCTGTGTTGGAATCACCAGTGCTTGACTTGTGGGCATGGTGCTGTGGTGGAAGGCTGTTGTTTGCATTCCTGGTGGTTGCTTGGAGGTCAAATATTTAGAGTTCTGCAGCTGTTTATTAGTTCAGAGTCATGATGCTCTTTTCTTTCTGCCTCTAGATTTCAGAGGTACAGAAGCAAGGGCCTTTCGTAATCTATATGAGTTGCTAAACTTGGGAGTAAACTTTGGGAGTTCTAAGATCCTGGGATTTTATGTCCACCCCATCTTGAAACAACCTCTGTAACTTCAAGCAGTTGATTAGGTAACTATATTTCCAGTACTTGGATGTCTCTTAATTTAGTGGTCAAGRGGTTAGTAAATAAGAAGACTATGGACTGCACAGGGCATACATATGAGTGAATGAAAGGGAGCAAATTTAATGCCATGAAGTGCAGAGTCTTCTTTATCAATGCTCCTTTCTTACACTGATACGATTTTAAACTTGTTCATTTGCTTTGGCTCTGGGCTGGGAGCCTCACTGGGCTCTAGTTGACATATGGAATTGAATTTATCTCCAGAAAGGTTGCAGTGGCTGAGGTTTTGTTTCAAGCAGGGTTTCAAGCAGGACTGAAACTTCAAACGGTTTTCTATGAATAGCATAATATCAATAAGAGACTTTAAGAGGGACATGAGAGAAAAAGAAAAGGAAATTCTGTAAATCTTCAAATAAGCCTAGAATAACTAGAAAATCTAAAAGAATATTTTTCAACAATATTATCATCTTAGTTTTCAGTGAGTGGAAAGAAAACAGTAACACTGCTGAAACACAAATCTGCAAAGGCAGAAGGAGTGGTAGAATGTTGAGTATTTTCCCTGTTAAAAATGGAAAAATGAAACTAATAAGCATGCTTGGATGGTATGTGGTGATTCTTATCCCTGTCACATGTTCTCATGTATTTTAAGATATTTCTTTCAATGTGTAACTGTTCTGTCTGTAAAGGTGGTGAGATCTACTCAACAAAGACTATATCTGCATTCCTATAAACAGATAAACCAATTTTTTTTGTTAAGATAAATGAAAAGTCTTAGAAATATGTTATTTATCATGCCTGAGAAAATCGAGATAATAAGAAAGAAGCAATAGAAAGAAGCTGTGAGTTGAAAGAAAACAGAAGAAAATGAAACTTAAGTCGTGTTTTGGAACTAAAAGTTTAAACCAGCATTAACTGTAGTGGAAATGAAGATTTTAGGGTACAAAGTATTAACCAGAAGCACAGTTAGGTTATGAAAAGTAGAATTAATTAGACTTATTTCAGCAGTGTTAATGGAAAAGAAAGGTTTTAAAGTACAGCCTTTGAAGTAAAAGTTTGACGGGTAAGGTGCTAAGGAGAATCTTGCAGRTTTGTTTTGCAGTAGAAGAGCAGCCGAGTGCACAGCACATTGCAGCGGGGAGCTGCGCCTGCAGGCGGGCTGGAATCGCAAAGCCGAGACCAAAGGGCCCTTTATGGGGGAATTAGGAGAATTCTAGAACACGACTGAGTTGGAAATTAAGAGAGTGGAAGATTACAAGTGATAAAGTATCAGTAATCCTAAAATAACCTGCTCTACTGTTTTTCCTAAGTGTATTTAAAGAACTGTAATATATTCTTTGAAATATCTGAAAAAGGTGAAGAGGAGTACCAAGAACAATACAGAGGTAACAAAGGAGCACTCACTAAAGCCAGTGAGACTAGGATGTTTATGCTCACGTCTTCCAAGCATATGCTGATCTTGAAAAGAGTGAGAAAGAGTCTTGAAATGATTGTGGCTTGACCTACCTCACGTTGGGAAGGAGGAGGGAACAAAAGTGAGTGACTTATTTCTAGAAATGACAGTAACATGAGGTAGAAGGAGAAGATAAAAGAAGTGAGATTGCAGTTTAGCCTTTCTTTAATGAGCTTAAACTAACAGTGAATTAGGTCTTGGAAATATTAATTTATATGATGAAATAGTGACAGAAAGAAGTGAGGAAGACAGAGACAGAAAAGAGCCTGTATAGAGGGCGCTTGGGGGAAWGAAATAATTTGTACCAAAGAACAGGAAATTACTCCTCTGGAAGGAGAAAAAGGGTATTGCCTGAAGAAGAAAAGCAGAATAAAAATCACAGTTCTGCTCTGATGCTGTGTGTTTCACAGTCCATCCTTGTTAGGCATTTACTAATCTGCTTTTCTTTTTCCACTTTTGTCTTTCTTGGGTGAAAACCAATTATGCTGGAAAAGAAAAGATGGGTAACCAGATCACTCTGGGTACTCCTAAGGCCTTAAGGAAAAGCCTAGTTGAAGTAAATGTTTTTTCCTCTTAGTCTTCAGTATTGAATGGAAAGAAAAGAGTCRAGAGAGAGGCAGGCTAAAAAGAATGGACAGAGGGTGGGAAGGTTAGTGCTAGAGGATTTTCATCTAAAGATGTGCCGATTTATAAATATGTGAATTTTTCATGTATGAAGGACTTGTTTTCCATTTTATTTCTAAAATTTGTATTTTTAAGACTGTTTATTTGTGCCCTTTTTATCTCTCTTGTTTAAGGAATTTAGCTGCTGAAGAGCTTAATTCACTGATGAAGGGGTTTCAATAATTTTCTACTTTGCTGGATCAGACAACTTCAATTTATCAGACATCAATTGCTAAGAATTGCTTAATGATGCATTGGAAAAATGAGTAGTAGAAAGAGAAACTGAATTGCTATAACTTAAACATTAGTTTCTATTTTAGAAAAYAACTTTCCTGCTTGATTATCTTGGTGTTGTATTATCCTTTCGTAGACATATATTGTTTTACTTTGTTTTTAAAGTTGAAGTTACGATGCAGGCTCATGAACAGGGAGAAGTGGGGGTCTCGAGTTGAAATTGCAACAGGCTGCTCCTCTGACCTTTACTTGTCTCATTAAATTTTTGCTTTATATCTAGTATGATATGTGACATCTTGCTTTAATCTGAGCTCTTACAATCCCTCCAAATGATTGGATCCATTATATTAAATCTATAAAATATGCATACATGTAACAGCATACAGTTCATAAATAATGTAATGTTTTAGAGTTCTGCCAACAAACTAAATTCAGATTTGTGAATACAATATTTTACTGTTCCTAAGCCTCTTTGTGTAATTTTAATTAAGCCTATGTGCCTGTCTAGTCACAGGGACTGATCTGGAAGGAAGGTGGGAGGGGGAAGTGTTGGTGGTTTTTTTCTTTATTAATTCACTTTTTTGATTTTTTTTAGTAGTAATGCTAGTGATTTCAAAGCATCTAAAACAGATAGTTTGCATGTGCAGACAAGGAATGTATTACTGACCAGACTGTATTTGCATGCTTTATATTATTGTTAATTATTTGTTTGCTGGGTTTACAAGTCCAGTCTCTGAAGCTTCATCTAACTTGAGTGTCGCTCTTAGCTTGCAAGTGTAACCTAATGGCATTTTATAACTTGAGTCTTAAATAACAGCACATCCTTGTCCACAAATGTGGCATGTATTCCTTTTTGTTCTTCTGAAAGTAAGAGTAAAGAATGGCACATGCTTCATGCTCAGAGTAGTTCCTCTTGGTTTCTGCTATTTCTAGCTTATTTTCATATTTCATTTAACAGCCCTGCTATGCTGTGAATCTAATCTAGTCATTATGGAGAGCTCTATTCTGTCTCATTCATCCTTGAAAGAATTGTAAAACTCTTGTTACGCATTTTTTATTACTAGAATGTAGTGTAAACTTGGAAGAATGTAGCTTGACACATTTCACGTTGAATTTGTAGGACTGGGAGATAAGGGGGAAACATCTTAAGATACGATTCTTGAAGACTTCATTCAGATGCTCTTAGGACTTCACAAGACTGTTTTTTATAATATCTCAGAAAATAGACTTCATAGCCTTTATTCTGCAGTAGTTATTGTTATGTTATTGCATGGTTTTATTTGTGATGATATGATATTTTTGCAAAAAAGCTCAATATGAGTTTATTTACTTTTAATAATATGTATAATGTTATGGCTTTTAAAATGAGGAATAAAAATATGATAAACTAATACAATGATAAATTATTTTGAGCATTTTAGTCCCGTAGTCTTCTGTAGTTTATAGGGACATAACATTTTCCCAACATCAGGCTTAGTATCTAATACTGTTATAATTTCATCCCAGTTTTTCATTCCTCAGTGATATATAACTGGAGCTTTTACTGTAAAATGCTTGTGCTTTTTAGCTTTTTAAAAAAATGACAAATCTGTGATCATAATTTTGAAAAATGAGATGATTCATGTTTGTTTCTGAAAAGAGATATGAGTGCTAAACACTTGGATGGTTTTCATATTTTTCCTGTTAGGAACTTGATATGAAATTAAAAATATTTGCCCACTGATCATGTTTCATCTGAAAATGATCTATAAAGGTTATTTAAAAAATATAACCTGTAATCTTGTAAACAGGGAGTTGCTTTGGACAGGATAGAGAGCCTTTCCCCTAGGAAGATTACATGCAAGTTTGGAAATTTAGATATTATGCGTTAGCTGATTGGGTACAAATACTAGAAATACTCTTGTAGTATTTGTGAGACCTTCCTAGATTTTTCAAAAACTTAGCGAAGATCCCCAGAYCTTTAGCACTTCTGTCAGTTAGAAAGTCTTATGGCCAACAGAAACAATTCCACAAAGCATCAGAATCCCATTTTCCCCATGGTAAACTCTGAATAAGCAAGCTTCTCTCAAGTCCCAAAGGTTAGTTCTCTGATTTCAGTATTGAGAAGGAAGCCCATACTCCTGTGGCCTGTTGGTGGCATTTGACACTTTATGGGTACASCTTTGAAGTACCTAATAGGAGCAAGTTATGCCACAGTGTGCTGAGGGAACTGCCTTTTTCAGGTTCCTGATAGCGAGACCTTTCCTGCACAGTGACCCTGGCAACGTACTGGTATTGCAGCTTACAACTCTCTGTGTGTATACATAGACGTATGAATGTATTTTTGCTGAATACCAGCATGGTCAGAAAGTTAAGTTCTGAAGTTATAGCTTTTTCAATTTTTCAGATATCTTCCAGTGCCAGTTTTTATCATCTATTTCCTTCTTAATTAGGCAGTATCAAWTAGATCATTGTCAGACTCCAGTGTACAGGTGCTAACTGTTTAAGCATTGTGGTATGTTATCCCTGTCACTTATCCCAACCATGTCACTTTGGCATGGACTCGAATAGTTGGCTGCTGCCCAGGTGGACTTGTAATTTGAGGGACCAGAACCACATCCTCTTATTTATTTGGGTCTTGTCCCTGGCCAGCATTCTCACAAGGGCTGAAATGTAGAACATACAAAATCATTTTAGAGAAACAGGCAGCTGAGTAATTCTTTTTTTCTGGCTTAAACGAATATAAACTCACAATTTCCTTAGATCTTTCAAACAGAACCTTCAAACKCTTCTTTTTGATGTGTTTTCATGAGCTTTGGAGTCTGTATGCAGCCTCTGTTCATTCATCCAAAATTCTAATTTGTTTAAATGATTAAAAAACTGCTTCCATGTTCCAGAGTCGTCAAACATCAATCACCCGTATGAAATCAGAAGACACTACAAATGGCAGCAGTTGGCTCCTCCTGGGAACAACCCTTAGGCTGTGAAATTCAGATGCCTGCTGCTTGATTCGGCTTCTGTGCCTGCTTGGCCGTGTTAGCACCATATTTTGGAGCTGTAACATTTGTCATTTTTTTCAAAACCAACCAAGGAGTTGAAACACAGTTAGCATGTAAGCTACTGTCCAGCTGAAAGAGCTGACCTAAACCTGATTGGGTTTTGGTTTTCCCGTGCACTGTTTGCACATCTAATTGATGGACTGTGCTATATATGAGAATGACATGCGTTTGTGTTCCCCAGTTTATGCTCAACCTGAAAACATCCTTTTTTTTTAAATTTTTTTTTTTTTTAAATTTTTTTTTAAGATAACACAGTGGTGCAGGCTGGGATATATCCTGCAGAAATAAAGAACTGGAAATATCAATGGGCTAGATGTAGAAGAGCACCTCCGTAGTGTCAGGCTGTGAACCCTCCAGCCTTCTGCGCTCTGAGTGGCAATGGGACTTTGTCAGAACCTTTCACAGCAAAGTCTATGCAACAAGTGGCTAATAGCTCTATGCTAATTCCATGACATTTAGTAAACTTATTCCTACCAGTTGACACTGGAAGGAGAATGATTGCTCGATTTGGCAATTTCAGAAGACAGGATAAATCCCTGCGTTTCACTAATACTAATTTGTCAYGCTACTTGGGCCTTGGAATCCAAGGAGCCCACTTATCCTTAGTAGCTTGATAAGTTGCATAACTACATCTTTAGCAATTARTTAATGTTAAGCGATATGATACAGTGGGGAGTTAATTGCCTAACACTAAACTATGAGGAATTTCTTGCACATCTCTAAAATATTTTCTGGTATAAATGTACCATTTTTTTCATAAGGCTACTGAAAATCTTACTGTTAGCTTAAGACTCTGCTCTGCACAGATATGGAAATTCATATACTATATCTGGACATATGCTTTCATCAGACAGATTAAATTATATTTCTTGCACATTTATTATTTTCACAGGCTGGTATGGTCTTGACTTTGGCGGATGCTTGATGACTGATGAGCRCTCTTTTTGACAGACATTATTATTATGGGTGCAATCAAAGGAATAATGAAAGAAGAGAGGCAGCCTTTCCAGAATCATGTTTATTATTTGGATCTCTGAGCTGTAGGCCAGATATTGCTACTGTCACTGACAGTGATGACCAATCTAAGCTTGGTAGCTGTCTTCACGAGAAGTTGTGTCTTTGTTCCATGAGTTGTTTTTTCAGAATAGTCTTGCAGATCGCTGCTTTCTTCTTCATGGTAGTTAGCATTCATGTGAAATGATAGAGGATTATCAAATTTTGTCAGCCTGCAGACATGAAATAGTTGTATGTCTCCTTCAAGTACATGCTGAGAGCACTGTCTAAAAAGCTCGTGAGAAATCTGAGCGTGAATGAAAAGCAATATACAGAGGCTGAACTCTGTCAGTGTGGAAATAATGCCAACAGAAGGATGAAATCTTCACTAAGAGTAAATAACTTAAAATGTCTCAGTTGGTTAAAAATGGAACAGAACTTGTAATCTTMCCCAGCATAGGAGAGAGCTTTTAARGCTGTCTTCCATTGACAGCAGCCTGGGCTGTTATTTTGACGGAAGCAGATCTGGCTTTTGGGACTTGCAGGCCTGTTTACTCCAACAGCCGTGTACTTAGAAAATACCTAAGAAAATACCTTAAAACATTTTTGTCAGGTCCAGAATATGGCAGCTGAAAGCTGAGAGCCTCATTTCTAATGCTCTGGACACTCCATTTGCTTGCCATTACCTAATGAAAGCAGCTCCGGAACTGGGTAGTAAATTCCAAAGTCTTTCATGTGCTGATTGGTCTACCTGGGGGACAGTTCCTCCTTGAGCAGTTGCTGTCATCTTTAGAAACTAGGCACCTATTAATAACAGCTGCAAAATCTGGAAGAAAGAGCCAAATTCAGCAACAGCAGAAAGGAGTTTATCAGTATGTACTCTAACTTACACATCCTAACAGAGGACAAATGAGTCAAGTCAATGTAAAACAATGTATTTTATGAGCATTTTATATTATTTCTGGTGATGGCCTAGATTTTTCCTCCTTACCAGCCCACAGGAATTTTCTTCCAAAAGAAATTAGTGACCTCAGATCTTATTGCCTTCTGAATCATTTGCGAACTTTCACCAGTGACCGTAAATCCAGAACATAGAGGAGGGTGGATGGAGGGAGAACGTGTGATTTGCATTGACAGCTTTATTTTGTATAGATGCCATAGTTATATGTGGCCATAAATACTTGAATTTGGAAGGCAGATTATTTTCTTATAGTTCTCTGCCAGAGAGGAACTTGCAATTACCAAGTTGGCACAAGTGTCTGGAGTTTATAACAGTTGCTTGCCCTGCTTTTGCCCAAGGCCTTTGTTCAAAAGTGTATCAGAAATATGAATGAGACAAATACTTTGATTCCTTCTCCCTTTCTATCCTTTTGCAGTGCACCAGAATCTGATGGAAATTACTGCTCCCAAGAGCACTGGCTGTCAGAAAGCAGTCATCATTGATAAAAAGCATGATATGGAGTATTTGTCTTCTGAATCTGTCAACAGCATCTTTGAGTGTTAATTTATACATGGAGGTATATTAAATGTAAAAGCTTAATAGCTAGTTTGCTACTTGCTTCAACCATTTTAACTTTTTATATGAGACAACTTTCTTTCAAGTTCTATTGTTATCTAAAGGAAGAAAATAGTGGATGATATGTTAGAAACCTTTATCAATAGTGACTTTAGTCAGCTTAGAATTATACTGAAGCACATACTGAAGCCATGTAATGGCTATGTGACTCCTCCTGGTAGATGTACTCCTTCATGTTTTATCATGCAGGAAGAAAACACTAAAACATAGTGGCTTTAAAAAGAGGTATACCCTTTCACTGGAACAAACTATGGAATGAGAGAATAGGATGCAAAAATCATAACTATTTTACCTTTGTGTTTGTATATTTGCTTCAAGTCTTTTTATCATGCTCTTTTGAAGTTCAGATTATGATGATCTTTTCTGCTCGTTCATTCTCATGAATGGTGATGCCTTTTTTGGTAGCTTTTTATTTTTATGTTATTTTATTATATTTCTATGTATAATTTTATGTTATGTTATTTTTCATTTCTCACATTCTGTGGAATTATATAGATAACTTGGGTAATTACAGATTGTAAGCTGTATTACTTAAAAYTGTCTTAAGAAATTACAGAGGCATCTAAATATATGCAGTATACAGTATATGCAGTTTACTCTTTTAGATTTTAAATACTGCTTAAATTATTTAAAGCCATTTATAATCATTCATACTTGGTAATAGGTGTGCACAATGCCATCTGATAAAAGAGGAGAGGCTTTTGTGTTGTAATCTCACATTTTATCATGATTTTTGCTTCTTGCATACTACAATAGAAATGCCTACAATGAGATAGAAATCAGTGTTTCAGGACACTAGAGGRTACTCAAAAAAAATGTGTAGATGTTAACAGAAATTTGATCCCATTAGTCTTTTACATTTTGTGCATACTAAATGGAAAGTGTAATGCCTAAATATGCTATAGGGGATGATTAAAAGTATACAGTTATGTCCTGGTTGAAACTTGAAATGATCTGGTAGCTTGCTTATTATGTGTAGTGCTTAAAAAGGTTTAGAAAATTGGAGGTGGTTTCTTACCTTTTAAAGTACTTCCCATCTTGTTGCAAATTTCAATTGCAATAGAAAAGGCCATAACAACTTCTAAAGTTTTATTTAAGACACAGAATAGGAGATCTGATTTTGCAAAAGTGCTGTGTATCAGCAGTTCTGAAATATTTTATATTCTAGCCAGAAGCATAACATAATTGATATTTATATTATTGGATACAGTAGCATTCTGTGTGCATCTTTTTGCTTTAATTTTCTCCTTGCCTGTAAAATCATGTTTTATTTATTGTTTGCATTTTATTCTTAATCATTTTTGCTAATGTAGTAAAAACATTGAAATGCTATTGTATGATTAGCAATTTTCCACTATATTAATCCAGTGTTAGATTATACTGTGTGTTGACAAGAATGATTTCCAGTATGGTAATGAGGGAAAGTTATTAATGTGTCTGGGTATGTAGCAGTTTCTTAAYTGTGAGATGGAAAAAATATATGATGCCATAATCAATTGCTTTAAATTGCTTTAATGGCAGATGTTGCATAGTGACAGGATCAGGGGCAGAAAAATGAAGGGATATACCCTCAGCATACTACAGTCTCCATAAAGCTCTTATGATTGTTTGTTGAGGGAAATAGTGTGCTTATTCATGGAATTTTTTTCCATAAATTAAACTGAATAGTAATATTGACAAATAAGGGAAGACTCCCTAATTTTAAACACACACACACACACACACACACACACACACACACACACGTATATGTATGCAAAATAGTTGTTGCTGAGAAGGCAGAAACTGAGTCGGGTCCAACTGGGAAAAATATTGTAAAGACCTTTAGAAATTATGGCTAAAATATATACTAGAAGAGCCACAGTATGAACTAAAAGCTATTGGCAGAAATAAAAGCTCTGCCTTATAATTAACAACCAGCATAGGCAAGATGCAAGTTAAAATGTAAACGATGCATCAAACACAAGATATTGAGTGCACCTTGATATTTAGTAGATGATGTAAGAAGTATTGGAGATATTAAAAAAAAATACATTTTTTTGGACAATGGACAATGTTTTTTCTCTACTAATCAAAACCAGATGTGATATYACTTTTAGAAATAAAACTAAATTTTACTAACTGCAAAACTACAGAACAGTTGGGATGGGGGAGGAACTTCTAGAGATTATCTGGTCATTGTCCTTCAAATTTGCTGAGAAGTCCCTCTAATTAGAGTGGTTTTGGTACTGGAATAAAAGCAAAATGACTTTTTTGGAGGTTCATATTTTTATATATCATATTTTCAATATTTCACTATCTCAGAATGCATAAATGCAATTATTAAAGGGAATAAAATGCTTTGCATTTATTTTTAGATTCTTATTTTACCTCATATAAGACATGGGTGTAGACAATTTTGTAGGTGCTTTAGAAGATTAGTTTTATGTTAAGAAAATTGCTCTCAAATTGAAAAGGCTCTGCTCCCTTGCGTATTCCAAATGTCAAGGAGTGCTGTCCCTGGGTTAAGTATCATCCCAGTTTTAACTGTAGGAGTGTCAAATTGCCTTCCGGATTAYCCTTAAGGGAACCTTGGGTCCGAACCATCACGATTCAAGTGGAGTTAGACAAACTTYAGCTGCTTTTCCCCAGGGTTCAGGTAATATTTGAGCGGGGAGCTCATCAGGATCACTCAGGGCTCCCCCATCTGCTGGGAAGCTCTYGTGGCCCCGATGCAGTCGGAGGTTGTTTTCCAGCTCTCTTCCAGGATCTTGGAATCCTGTTAAAATGTGCATGTGTTTGTGTATAGTCTCACAGCGTAGTGTTATTCAACTGCTACCAAATTGATTGTGTGTTCATAGGTCTTGAAATGGTCAGTGTTGTCTAGAATCATTGTATTTGAGTTGTCATGATAAAATGATTATTGCTTCTCTTGTTTTGTTGTTGCAAAAACAACCTGAGACTACAAAAAATCAATGGATTTAGTACTGTCAGACTTTTTTTTTCTTTTTCTTTTTTTTTCCCATTTGTTTTAGGTGTATATTATCCAACAGGAAATGAATGGAATTTGCCTTGTACCCTTTTCAAATCAACAATTTACTTTATGAGGTTGTACTAATGATATATTAGAGAATTTCCTCTGAAGGTTCCACTAGAGTGACTTGCATTTTATTACCCAATAAAAACAGTGAGGCTTCTATCAGGATTCTTACAATGGAGAATTTTACATAATATAACTGTCAGTTCAAGCCAGTATTTATGAACATGAGGGCAGTCCTGTGCTAAGTAAAGGATGAGCTTTCACTAATTTTGCATCTGCTACAATTAGGAGATAGATTTAGACTGACTTTATATAACTTAKAAAGCGGACTCTTTCAACGAAGCTGAAATGTTTCACCCGCCTTTGTTGCATGTTTAAACAGTATAAAGAAATGACATTTTTAATGAATGTGCCTCCAAATATATATATATATATTATTCACTGTGGTTAATTTAAGTGCACTTTTTTGTATCACTGATTTGCTTTTAGCAGAAGTAATAGTTTCTGTTCAATGAATCTATTTAAAACTCGTTGAAAAGCTGCTCATTGATACTCAGTATTTCCTTTCAGAAAGAAATAGCAATAGACTGAAAGAACATCGCAGATATCAGCATGACTTTCATCACTGCTGTGTMTTAACTAGTTTTGATTCTCAAAATATTTTTTTTTACCAGCCTGCCCTTACAGTTTTAGAACAACAAATCGTTCAGTATCCGATTCAATTTATTACTATGAAATTCATTTTCAGTACTGCAAATCAATTGGTTTTCTTTCTTTTTACCTCTTAAGAGGTACATTACAGTTATAAGATCGAAAGTCTTTGAGATTAGATGATCTGGAGCCACAGAYCGAAAAACTTGTCCTCTTGTATCAGGTGGATGAGTAATAGTACAGATACAGTGACATCTGTACTTGCTTCTTCCTCTAGCATTGATTTTTTATTATTTGTTATCTGACTTATTTAAAAGCCTATTAAAATAGTACTAAGCTGCAACTTTTCCTTAAGTTTTATATTTCAAGATGTACTTTAGATGGAAYGGCTTAAAGCAACAGCACTAATGAGATTAGATGTTTAAATACTGTAGTAGCATGGCTATTATGTTGAAAGAAGTTGATAGCATTACTCTTCATTATTGTAGCCTCATGTTTCAGTAATGCAGATTTGTTCCTCTTTTACAGTTTTATTTTGCCCATCCATATAGTTAACTATGCATCTCATGTTGTTGAATTCCTAGCTGCAGAAATAGAAGCCATTATAGGAACAGATGATCTATAATTAAGAGAACAAATGCTTATGAAGGCACACTATAAAGTGATTAGTTGTCTAATTTTACAAGCTTTGGTTTGTTCTTTTTTCACTCCCTCTAGGTGTTCCTTTCTCTGACAAGTGAAATATTGGATACTCTTTGTAATTTAATTTTATATATATATATATATATATATATTTGGGATACGTTTTCCTTTTTCAGCTAAAAAACTTGTAATGCTTTTCTCTTGGATCTTAGGGAAAAAGTTGATCTGTCTGGAGAAGTTCTGTAAACAAGGAGTGTATCAAGTTTATAATGATGTGCGTTAACCTTGACCCTAATCTTTGCACCCGCTGTTGTAAGTGACAGCACTTGGATCTTTGGATGATCGCATGGAAATGCTCCATTTCCATTTTGGTGGTCTGGTTGTTCTTCTACACTGTGATATTATTATATGTGGGTGGACACCTTTTCTCAGATCTCATAGACAAGAAATGAGGACACACAAAAATAACTTTTTCTCCCTTATGCCAAAGAATAACTCTTCAGCTAATGTGKAGCTTAATGTGTAGCTAAGAGTACTCCCAGTTGTTAATTGTCTGAAAGCTTTCAGATGCTCTAACACCTCTATGCTATCCTAAAACAAAACAAAAAGCTATGTTATATTAATGTGACTGGAGAGAGAAGTAATATTTTCCTTTGCTTTCTGAATATTCCTTTTCCTGGTTAATTACTCCAAGCTATTTTTCTGGTTAGCACTCCTTATAGACTACTGTAAGACGTCAAAAACATTTGAAAATAGTCCATAAAACTGTGCTTCCAAATTATGGCAACAGACATACCCAGGTGTTATGTAAATATGCGGGGGCCAATTCTAAATTTCATTTTACAGCAYTTATTCGAGAATCCCTCGAACAACATGAATGTTTCACGGCTCAAGCCTAAGGCTTGGTTTTGCTTGATTTTGATAGTTTTACCTTTATCCTTTATAGCTGTTTTTTATTTGTTTTTGGTTTTCGGTGTTTTTTCTAAGAGGTAATGATGCATTTTGACAAGCAGAACACTTGCTCCCTTAAATCATTCTTCCCAAACTTGCATCTCCCTGTGATTTTTCTCTATYGCAGCACTTCTGTGAAAGTATCCCTAACTTGACTTCTAGGGCACCTATTACCTCATACCTGGCTTTGGATTTCTTTATTTAATTTTGTAATGCTGTCAGTGACAGAAGGTCTATCCCTACATGTCCATTGTATGAATTACTCTGTCATAGGGCCCTTGGGAGAACCATACTATATTTGTCTTTTGGCAAGGATTTTTTCCTTAGTTTCCTGTCATTAGTTTCTGACCGTTTCTCTCGTTGTTGTGCAGGCGGTGCTCATTTGTCCCCTCGTTGATCTCCTTCAATACATTAAATAGTTTTCAGTCTCTTCTACCACAGCCAAAAGTTGAACACAATTCTTTGGTAACTTTCTTCATTTGTCCTGAGATGAAACTAATGTGTGTGTGTGTGTGTGTATATATAAAAACATATAATATACATACATATATACGTGTGTGTATATATATATATAAATATATACTGCCCTCCTGCAGTAGCAGGGGGTGAATTCCCACGTGCACGGGGGTCACACAGGAGCCTGGCAGCCTCCCTCGCTGCTCTGCRCATCCGTCTGGGCCATAACAGTCCTGCTGCTCCCCGTCACAAGCCTTAATTGTCGTCTGGTGTGTCCCATTTGAGTTCAATTATCAGCTCTTACGGGGAAGGAACCCTGTTAATGTTTGTCTGTGAAGCACTGGGCTYATTTTTAGCACTCTGTAAGTAGTGATCAATTTTCTTTTAGGTTGTGCATTCTGGTTTATACTAAATCCCCTTAAGAAGGCAGTAATTTTTCAAGAACAGCCATACTTAGTGTGTCTGTTATTGGTAATTCAGTAAAAACCTATGGCAGTGGCATGCAGTTTTGACAGTTTTGTTTCTTAACTAATATCTTCGAAAGAAATCAAATTTGGTATTATTTGTGAGAGCGGGGTAATATTTACTTGTTTTATTTGTTCTAGGAAGCAATGCTTTTTATGTCCCAATTAAAACAATATTGGTTTTTCAGTGCATGCAGACAACGATCTCATTTTTCTACCTTCCTAGAAATCTATAGAGTATAGAGATCCAGATGACTAAATGCAGCCTAACAGTAGTCCCCTGGCTAGAAGGTCCCTTACTGTGGCAACTGGACCCTGCTTCTCTTCTCATTCAGCCCAGGTTTTGGTTGATATTAGGCATTTTTGTTTCCCTTTTTAGCATCTGCACCAGCATATGAGGAGCTTCTGCTTCTTGACCCTTCTTCCTCTCTCACTTTTTTGCCAAGTATCTTCTGAGCTATTTAGGTTTCTGGAGATCTCGGAAAATACCTGAACTTATGTTGAGAATTCTGGATATATATTGGGTGCAGAAGTGGCTGATTTTGCCTGATTTCTTTTAAGACTGAACATGAAAGAAAACAGAATGTTTGAGAAAACAGAATGAGAAATCAAATTTAACGGTCACTGTTCTTTAAATCACATATCCTGGTGGCAAATAGAAGAGTAGTGTAGTTTCAGCTGTACTGGTTCACAGAGCAGAACAGCAAACTTGCATGAAAGATTTCATGTTCTCCACTGTTTAAATACTCAGAGAAACGCACAGAGCCCTTGAGCACCTTGCTTGCATAACAGATATTCAGTGCTTTTGTCTCAGATAAGTTTGTGTAGAAGCTGGAGTTGACCTGGTGCTTTTGAACATTTAAGCCAATTTGTTTAATATATAACTTCAGGGATGTTTCGTGCAGACTTGAGAACTTTGATAGGTCTGTTGTGGCACTGAAACACTAATAAAAAGCAATTTTAGATGAGTAAAAGTGTTTTTAAAAGTTAAGTTTCTTCCTTTTATGGATTAAAAATGTGACTTTAAGAATTGTTATAGAGATGAAAGCTCACTACACACACAAAATAGGTTCCTAAATGTCAGTTGTCAAGAAAAGATGTTTCTGGTGTTATCAATTCAAGTGAAATATATCTGTCCCATGACTACCGAGATATAGCTCTCTGCCAAGAGCTAACTATAGTTCTTTTTATTCCCAAGATGTGTTTGTGCTTATTTTTCTTCTGACTTGCAGTGTGTTTTGGGCTATATTTATTAAATATTTGCTTTGGGCAGGTTTCCATTCAGCTTCTTATCAAATGAAGCATTTGTTAGGTGTCCTGCTCTAACAAAAATGCAATATCTGCAATTAGTGTACTCATTTACTGTCCTTTGAAGCACCCATTGCAGGAGAATACTCCAGTATTATTTGTAATTTTCAATTCAGGTGCAACAACAAGGAGCTGTCATGGTATGTGTTTCAGAAACTGATTGGTTATTAGTCTTTTAAGGGTCAGATGAAAGTAAATTGATAAGTTTTAGGGAGATTAGGAGGTCCCCCCTCCTAATTTAGTTTTCAATTTTTTAAGTCAAGGGAATGATAAATGCTTGCTAGGAAGGGCTGTAATAGAATAGTTATTTCAAGTTGTTCTTTGGAATTTTCATATTATCTTCATGAATATCTATTTCATTTTAGTCCATTTGCATTGCCTGAAGTAAGGTCACTGGCATAAGCCATTAAAAAGCATATCTTGATTGCCAACAAAGGTCAGATATTTAAACCAAGTGTAAGTAAATCCTGCCATTTCAAGATAATAACAGTAAAATTTTCTATGTTTTATAGATGGCTAATGTTTGTGAGAGAGGAAGTTTAGTGCAGTGTAAAATTGCCAACTAAGAAGAGAGGATGACTCCGTGGAGTACTGTGTGTGAATGCATTTGAGTAGAAAACATATAGTTTTATATTGTAATGAATAAAATTTTGCTTGCACATGAAACATGGTTGATAATGACTATTATTATTTTTCCATGCAATAAATTGTGTGATATATCCTTTATTACAGCCATACACTGGATTGATGCACTAGTAATCTGCTACAAATAAAATTGTCTTGATTAATATAATTCTTGAATGTTTATGTAGTTGTATATATTATGGCTTGTTGCTATGAGATCAGTTGCTCAGAAGTTAYGTGATATTCTGGCTTGATAGGGCACTGAAGCTGAATTGGTAAAATGATGCAAGAATGATGAATGAACTAAGAAATGATGGAAGAAACAAAAAMCAGACCTCTCATGTAAAGGGATCTCAAGAATCAAAGGTCAAGAGAGGCAGACGTAGCTTGCTCTGAATCTTTCAACATTTGTGGGTTTACATTAGAAATTTAAATTTAGCATAATCTAATCTTGGTCTTATTAGTTCAGGATTTTATCTTGAATTGTAGAAATCACACTACATGCAAACATTTAAAGACACTTTATGAATGCTAAATATTTAAATACTTTGAAGTTAAAACAATAAGGTCGAGGGTACTTGCATAGTTTACTGCATATTATGAGCACTTGCAAATAATTTGGCTGCTGGGCAGGTTTATAAGTGATCAGGCTGAGATCCTGTCCATTATTCTCCTGGGCCCAGGAGATGCAGACTGTGTTTGTTTGCTTTTTCCTYTGAAAGTGCTTGTTAGTTAAAATATTCTGGATAATTTCACTTAAAGAAATAGAAATTAGCATTCTGTTTACAAGTAAACCTTTAATTGCCTGAAGGTGGTATTTCATTTCATACAGACAGGATAGGATTCAGTCTAGAGCTGTGGCTGCCTAGATTGCTGCACGGTTGTGGTGTGATAATAATGAATGCTCAATTGTATGCATGTTTAATACTATATTCTTTCATGTTGTCTGCGTATGGTATGCGAAATCTGAGGTATGATTGAAATTTTCYATATCTTAAAAATAAATAAATAATTATTGAATAAACGTTGCAGACCTGAAGCTCTCCAGGTGCCGCAGGCAATTATATTCTGTAATCCTATTCACAAATTTAGCAACTTCACCTCAAATCCAGATTGGTTTCTTCTCTATGATTTTTCAGCAAAGCAGTTGCAAGGTAAATAAAATATTTACTACATTATACAAACCTACACTGTTTCAGAATCCTGTTATAAATTGCTGTCTCAGTTTCTGAGATCATCTTGTTCTGTTCAATTTTTACTAGCCTTCTCTGAAAAGAAGTGACCAGACTATAAAAAGTATTCCAGTTACTTAATGATGTATTTATATACACGGGGACACACACACACACACACACACACACACACACACACACACGCTTATTTTACAATGGATTTACTGCTTCACAGACTATACTTGAAAAACTTTTTTTGGAAAAGAAATATTTTTAAAAGGTTTTTTTTAAGTATATTTTTTTAAGGCATGTCACATTATGGTTCATGAATGTGTGCAAGTATTTCTCCAACAAATAACACTCTGTTTTATATTCAAGATAGTTACTAGATTTGCCTGGATGACCTTCTACTTCRTGCTATGATGTTTCTTACAATGTCCATTTTTACATTTGAGTACTTCTTGAAGTCATTTAATTCTTCTGTGAGGGTTTTCAGATATTCATCTTTACTGAGCTTCTTTGTAATTATTTCTAATTGGAACTGTTCTTTAGGGCCTGTCATTAATGTAAATGATTTTTAAGATTTGACCTAGGACTAATCCTGCATCCTGCTCCAACATTAACTTCCCTGAGTTCTGATGATTCCTATTTCAGCATAACTCATTGCCAGGCACCACTGCCTATTAYTTTTGTTGAATTCCCATACTGCTAATTTTCATTTCTTCTGCTTCGTTAGTAGTTTCATGTGAAGTATTAAGTCAGATATTCACTCAAGTCCTAATCTACCATATAAAAAAAAAAAAAGAGAGAGAGAGAGTCAGATTTGTCTGGCGTCATCCACCCTTAGGAAGCCCACATGGCATTTTTCCCATGTTCTGTTTACCTCTTGATGTTTAGTACAAAATTCAAGAAGAGTGCCCCTAATCTTGTATGATATTGAGGTCATGTTCCGTGTCTTCATTTATCTGCAACATATTTTATTGGGGAAATAATAATTAATAAGCACTAATATAACATATTACTGCTGATGATGTGGGAGCCACTGACATCATTGTGTGACTTTCTATCCTAAATGTTCATGATGTTCAGCATAGACCCAGTTGCTGGGCTGGAGTGGTGGAGTCAAGGAGGAAAAAAAAGGCATGTGAAGTAGGAGGGCAAGTTTTAGCAATTGCTGGGTACAAAGAACCCAAATGGTTGGAATCCGTGTGGATGAAGCACTGGAGCTGGTGTGAGCTGGGCGAGTGGGAGTGTGCAGCCAGGGTCAGGCAAGACAGGATAAGTGATGAGGAGCTGCAAACTTCTCCCAGCGTCACCTAGACCTGCACATCAGATTGCTCTGCTCATCCCTTAGCCAGCTTTTTCCACAAAGATGGATGATTGTTAGGACCAGTTTAGCCTTTGAAGTCTTCCAGGGAGACTAAATTTAATCTTTCACCGTAAACTTTCTGTGCTTTCTCCTTATCCAAGCGATGGTCTGGCCGTTTTTCTTAATGAGGGGAGGCACTGACTCATTTCCTTAGGTATGCAAATACATCTTGGTTAGACAAGGTATCATTTCCTGCACTTGACTGGCCACTAAACAACTTGGAGTAAAACTGTCTCCCTTTTCCTTTAGTGACACGCATTGGATTATGAAGTGTCTTTTGAAAGAGGATCTTATTTTCTCTGTCAGTTTGTACGTTAATAGACACACATAGTATAAACACTGAGGCAGAATATATATGGATATATATGTAGCTTATGTAGCTTGTTATTACTCCTCTGTCTGGTCACTATCAAGAGCTAATTAAGTATGATGGAATGATTTTTGTGTGTGTGGGGGTAATGTATCCCTGCACTTTTTTTTATCAGGAAGGTATTGAGAATTAAGTATATGAAAGAAGACAGTTTTTGAGCCATGGATTTCAGTTTCTTTATTCATTTACTTCACTACTTTTGATGTTTTGAATTTACTTCTGTGGTTTTAGTTGTATTGTAAATCAAACAAAAATACTGAAAATGAATCCAGTTATATTGGACTAATTTAGCCTCTGCTAACTCGAATGGATTTAAGGCAGGTTTTGCATATTTTCTTCTGTTGTCTTAAGATGACAATCGCTGTTAAGCATTTAGCAACAACATCCTACCTATTCTGAAGCCATATTTAAAAATAATCATTTCAAAGTAACACTTCAAAATCGGTCCTAGAATTCTGATGATTGTTGARGGTATAAGCTAATATGCAATTAAGTTCAGTGTACTGAATAAAATTCATATGAGACATAGTGGAATTCTTAAATATAATGTTGTGTTTTTAGATTGATGTAGTAGCAGAATCATTAAGCGAGTAATAAAAGTGACTTAGAAACCCTGAATTTTATTGTCCTGTGATGCACCTTAGGATTTTTCAGGGATTTTTCAAAGTTGCAAGCAGCTCTAACATGTTAATTTCCATGCCTTTTCACTGGACTGCCGGCTGAAATTTTTACTGTTTCCTACCGTTACTAATGTAGGATGGATTACTTAAATTGGGTTCTTATGCTACACTAGGATCTGAAAAGCCACACTTAAGTAACCAAATCAATGGGAGATTTGCATACTTAACAGTTTCAAGCACATCACAGTCCAGTGATAATAAAAAGGATATCAGTGTAAAAATAATATTGATTATAGATCTTGGCCAACTGCTGATGTGAATGCCTTTTACGTGTACTCTTTATTTTAATAATTCTTAGTAGTATTGCAGTTACAGTAGTAGTATATTTTATTTTCATCTTTCTAATGAATCACACGACGCCTTTTGGAAAATCCACTGCTGGAAATCTTCCATCTAAGACTCTTGGCCAAATGTAGTATTATTATTATAAAGTAGGTGTAACTTCCTTTGCCAATCATATTAACTATGATAGCYGAATGGAATGCCAAGTGCTGGCAGCTGTTTGTTCTTTTATTCACTGTTTTTGATATCCCTTGCTTAGTCATTAGTACTTGCACAAACATTTAGCAGGCTAATGTGTCAGCTACGTATCAGCTATAAAAGTATTGTTGGCAGTCTTTCAAAGAGACTTCTCTTTTGTGGTTGAAAGAATCCAGTCTTATATTCAGTGTTTTAAAAAAATAATTCAGGTTTAGATTATACTAACTGTAGCTGTAAAACTGAACATAGCTATCACAGTATTTATGAAGTATCTAAAAACGTTTTAGAGTTAATTTATTGAGCGAACTTTAAAAAAAAAAGAAAGGAAGGAAAAAAAGTAACTCCAAGAAATCTAAAGCCACAGTTTCCCAGGCTGCTTTATAACTCTTGCTTTACCCATGCTCTAGACTGAGGACATTAAAAAATAAATAAATAAATAAACTAAACAAAACAAAACAAAAAAAAACAAAAAAAAAAAACCATGGAAAGAAAACATCAGGAAAGTGGCAGATGAACTTATTGTATTAACCAAGCTAAACTCAGGGTCAAACTAATACATGTAATGGCTTTCGTATGTAGGATCTTATGACAGTTTAGTCAATTTGTTTCTTAAAGCATCTTTCTCTTATACTATTGCAACTCTCCTTTTCCCACTGCCTAGTAGGTTAAGGGATTGGGGATTTTCTTTTACTCTGATTTTGTTTGTTTGTCTGGGAGATACTTTTATCCATGTATCTATATGTTGAGCTATTGATTTGTTCCTTAGAATTGTTCCTGCAACTTTTGTCCTRTCTTAGGATTCTTCCTTTCCTTTGAAGTTACAAGTTGTGCTATATACCATTTTCTGAACACATTCAGTATTAGGACAAAAAATTTCCTCTTCATTTTTTTTTTCTCTCAGCAGCCCTCTGATTAAAGAGGTCTGTTGTACAAAAGAAGCAGCCAGGGTAGTTTGTAGCAGTTACAGTGACAAGAGCTGCTTAGAGGGACGATACCTGCTTACAGTCATCTCCAGTGTGGAGATGACTCCACTTCAACTCCTGGAACCTGTGCCTCTTCTGTGCCCTGTGGCAAGAAATGCAGTGTGTCATCATGGGGTCTCATATGTACCTGCCAAGTTTCTGTACTGTGTATCTAAAATAGCTTATTGCCACTAAGACAAACATGCATTACTCATCAATGTTAATGGGAATTATGCCTGCATGTCAAGAGAAGAACAGCTCTTTAGGGCACTTAGAGATTAACTGAACTGTGTTTGGTTCATTGATTTCTGAAATGTGATCATTGGGCTCCAGGAATACAGAGAACATTTCAGTCACGTACACTGGACACGGCACTGTCCATAAACCTATTGATTTGCTAAGGCAGAGCTATTAGAAAATCTGTTAATTTTTAGATAACTGATGTGAAGTTTGTTGGATGTATGTCATCAGAAAAAGAAGTGATTAGTGATTCTGTGAGACTAAAAGGAGAAAGGGTTTATTTGTTCAATTAAAGATGGTGAAAGCAGAGCTTTATTGAGGCTTCTTTATAAAGGAAAATCTGATAACCATTTTTGGCATCTAGGATTATGTAAGTCTGAGGTGGTGGTGATTAGTTTGCCTAACTTTCATTTAAATAGGTTGATAACTTCTGTTAAGAAATAAGTTATTTGTTATATCCTTTCTACATTTTTGCTTGATGATAATAGTTATACTCATTTTTTCCTGTTCTCTGTATGACAGTCAGATAGTCACATGTAACTGGAGTTCTTGTTTCCTTTTGCTCTGTTCCAAGCCTGGCTGGATCCATTCAATTTAGCTGCAGAAAACTGGTGCTTCTGTTGGTACCAAGGGAAGGAGCTGGTGTCTCAGAATGATGTGTATCTCGGGCTCTGTGTGTTTGGAAAAAGTCATTTCATCATCCAAATACATGGCATAACTCAGGTTTACAGATCCTTGTTGATAGACATTAAGATAAGAACATGATAAACAGTACAGATAATACTTTATGTGCTAACAGTGTTTACCTACTGTAGGAGAATAGTGTTTTGGCTAATTTGGACTATGCAGATTCTTTTTTCTTCTTTTTTTGGTATGTTACAGTACAATGCAGTAAATGGTAGAGTTTATTATCTGCCATCTTTTTGATTGAAGTGATTTGAACTAAATTTCAGGCTTTCTCTTTCACTACCAAATTTTGCGAATGGAAGATTGCTTCATCTGTCTTATCAAAGCTGACCTTTTTTTTCTAGTGTCTAAGTTATACTGGAGACAATGATTATATGTATTTTATGTGTGCTGATGGATGCAGCAGGGTTTTATATGCATGCCTGGGAACAAATTATTGCAATGACGGAATAAATTTTCCTTATGTACTAGTAATAATAATTTGGTTTTCTTCCAAGTAAATATATTTACTTACTGAAATTTAAGGAGACTTTGTCTTAGAGCAAAAAATTGTTCAAGGCAGAACAATTTGAGATTACTCTCCAAGTAGCAATGCTAGTATTTGGGGTGATGTACTGTTCCAAACAGAAAACCAGTATTATTGCTGGGGAAACAACTATATGAACCTCCTCTAATACTGACGACCTTGTAAGCAAGTAAATAATTCTGCTCTGCTGTAGAGTTTCTCATACAATGGCTGTTTATTGTGATAAGGCAGATGTATCTTAAAAGGTCTTTAATAGTCATACACAGAGAGTAGTATAATTTCTTCTCTATTTTGAAGTAGTTTACATCTTAGCAAGACACGTTTCCTGTTGAGAGAAGTTTCATGTGCACAATTAAACTCTTATTTTCGTAAATCAGCTGATTTCTACATATTTAATAAAAGTTATCCTGTAAATTGCCAGAATTCATCCTGGACTATAAAATCCTCTTGGAAGTTTCTCTGTTTTAGTTCTTCCTCAGTGTGCAGAAGTGCAATGGGCAGATTGCTAAGCTTGGTAGGTAGAAACTGGCAGTGCTGTGGACTGACAGTGTAATAACATTTTAAGAGAGCTTTTGATTTTCCCTTGAAGGAGTTGAAAGTGTTTGAGCTCAGGCTTGTATATTAAAATATTTATTATTATAAGCTGATTTTTTTTAACATCTGGAATTTGCTATGTGTATGGTGTCCGGTGGGGATGGGGTTAGAGGAGTTTTTTACAGCTTCCTACATGGATATCTTCC
>NW_020454150.1:1444728-1559719 GCF_003342845.1 Nothoprocta perdicaria | reverse complement strand
GGTGAGGGCTCAAGATGTCCTTTTTGATACATTTGATTTTTTCAACATTGTTATCTTTTGTTCAGGCTTCAGCAATTGTTAAAATGCATAATGGATTAGCAAGGAAATTAGATATGTTTCCTGGACTAAAGAATGCTACTTTTGGCTTTCAGTGAAGGAAAACTTTACAAAGAAAAGAAAAAAAAGTAATTATAGTGCAAGTCATATTTAATTGCAGGAATGACTGTAACCACATTGTTTGCATGAATTTGTCACCATAAACTTTCCAAATTATTCAAGTACTGGGATAGACTGGTATTTTAAAAATTGATTCTGGAAAGCGAAGTGTTTATTTTGGCTTATGTGCTAAAAGGAAAAAAAGTACCCTGGAAGATGCTGTGCTAGGGCTCAGCTGTAGGGAGGCAACTCATCAAAATCCTTGTTGCCGAAGGAGGAGTTTTTAATATCACCAAATCTAGGAAGAATGCTCTCTGTGAGCAATTATTTCTCCTCTTAGTAGGAAAAACATGGAAAAAACCACAAATCTCAGCTTAGGCACCCTAGGCCTGCCACACTGGTTTGTTCACAGCAGCAAGCTCTAGCCTAGTTAGAACAAAATTCCTTTGCATTTTTTAACCATCTCAGCAGGGCAGAAGAGGAGCAGCTACTGAAGAGATTGACTTGAAATAACTGAATTGGGTTTAGTCTCTATCTTGCCCTCTGAAGGAGGCAAGTGTGAACCATTCACCATGTGTTTCTCTACTGGTAATCGAGTTATATAACGGTGATCATTTTAGGTCATRAATCTTTCATATGATCCATAGGTAGAGCACAAGAAAATCCACAGATATTCCGTTTCAGAATCTTTACGGATTATATGTGGAATCTGTAAGCAAGATTTTAAATGGATGTGCATGTACTTGTACGAGAAGACTAGTGAGATCTGAAAGCAAAGAAGTTGGATCATCTCGGTAATGTAAAGAAGGTGATTTTGCTCCTCTGAAACTCTTTCAAGGTTAAAACAAAACAAATCTCCCGAACATAGGTACAATCTATACTGGTTCTCCAGCAAATTCATAAAGCAACCCCTATAAATTGATATGTGATACCATAAAGTGTGAATATGAGAATATATGCATTATAAGCCTGAAGATTTATAGAACTTGTCTGCTGTCAATGGCCACTGCTGCAGCTGCTGGCCTGCAGTCTTAGTCTTTACCAACCATTTTCCTCATCTTGTTCGAGGCTGTCATAAAGTAAGAGCAGACGTGTTGCTGTATTAATAAGAATATTCTTTAAAAATCTGGCTTCTGTATCATAAAACCTTGAGGGTAACATATCAAATCCTTACAGCATTTTCCAATATGCATTAATAGTGTTATTAATGGAATAAAAGTGTTCAGTATTGTTTTTTTTAAAAGAGATCTGTAGAAACCAGAATGTGAAGAAACACCAGGCTGATCTTGCTTAATTTCAGCTTACTCTTTTTAAGATTAAATTGCTTTATTTTAATGCAAGTAATTTTTGTACCTACAGTGAAAAATAAATATATTAATGTTTTCTTAGAAATAAAAAATGATGAGATTGACATTGAAATCACATGTATAGTCAGTAATTTTATAATAGCACGTAGCACTGATCTGATCTGCTTACAAATACTTTACAGTTATTAATGAAATCCCCACAGCAAACCGATCGAGCAAAGTATTTGTATTCTGAAGACTTAAAATCTTGAGTTCTCATATACTAAGAATAGTTACCTACCCGAATTAAGATAATAAGATCAAATTCTCTTTTAATCCATATTGGTATAATCCTGCTGGTATCAGTTAGGTTCTACCAACATAAGGATAAGMAGAAAATTGGATTTTGGATTTAAACAATCTGAAACACTTAAAAAAATGTTCTGGGAAATTAAAAAGGAGGACTAATGAATTAACCTTTTATCTTGTTAAYAGTTCTTACATAAAGAGTTATATTTTTTTTAAGATGAAGGAAGGTAGTTCCTAGCTATTATTAACAGTGTCCTTTAATATTGATACTTACCTGTATCTTTTGGTTGRTTTACGGATTCTACTCTTAAGGTGGGTGAGAGAGAATCTTTATTTTTTTTGTTGTTGCTTCAGATGTTGTAATGTCTTTAGTATTCTTTGGTGTGCTCGCTGCCTGAAGCATACATGCAGTGCCTGAAGCTAGTTTGCTGCTTCTGTTTTAAGTACCATTTCCAAATCTTGCACACTGTATTGCAAATAGAAATTTGCATCAGATGTCACTTTATCATTTTGACAGCCGCCTCATCTACTCTGTTGCTCTGTCTCTAAAGAGAATAAGTAGATGGAATTACAAGTTGTTATCCATGGGAAATCATGTAATGATGTAATTAACATTAATAGAACAGCTAACAACGGCAACAGCCAAAAACTCTAGAAAAAATCCTTAGGATTATGTTGTAGTTGTTTGTTTTGAGAAAGTAAAACTATCTCAAATTTTCATTTTCATTTAATTATTTTTTACTCTATTTTTTATAGTTTTCTTAGTTATGAAATTAAGTACATTTATATGCTTTTTAATATGATGGATTTTGTGCTGTGCAGAGAACAATTAGACAAAATGTGAAAACCATTTATGGAGTTCTGGGCATGGAGGTTTTCATTTGTACATTGTTTTTGACTGTTATTAACAATGATGTTAGTAGGAACATGCAGGTCTTGTGGAATATTTTGGAAAGCACTTCCTTCTGAATACCTTGCTCTGGATCTGAGTTTTGATTGTTTGTTTGTGKTGTTGTTGCTGTTGCTTGTTGGGGTTGTGTTTTCTGTTGTTGGTTGGTTGGCTTGTTTGTCATTCTCTTGCACTGTGGCAGTCATTCCAACTTTTGTTGCTCAAAAATAAGTTATGACCTGACACTTCACTCTTAAAATGCCATCTTGATTAACAGCAGGCCTCCCAAACTACAACAGAAATGGATAAATCAGAAAATCTTGAATTTGAAATATTGGAGAATACAAGATAGCACGTTGGTCACAGAAGTATTTTCTCTCATCATATCTGAAAGATTTCTGTTAGCAATATGATCATGAGGATAAACTGAAATGCTGGAATGTCCATTGCTAATTTAAGGTTCTCTATCGCTTGTGATAACCTAGCAGGTTGTGGTGTTTGAGTGGTTTAACAGGCAGTTATCTGGTCTTCAGTAGATCTGAAGAGACAAGTAGGAGGATGTTTAGGAGTTTTTGTTGTTTGAAACTATTTGGTCTAGTGTCTCTAAAGTAATAAGGCATTGACATTAYGTTCTATTAATTATAAAAATAGGTTGTTTTCCTTTTAGAGATTCTGTTTGCAATTTATTATTTTTCCATTGTAACGGAAAAGGAGTACAAAGTATTCTGTATTTCACTTCATAAATTTTAAACTCATCAAGAGATATTCCTTTAAGAGTTTCCAACAATTGAGTGCTAATATTTGAAGCAGATCCCCTCTCTCTTATAGTCTTATAGTGGTCAAGGCCATGAAAGGTAGATGCTCTATACGTTCATTGCAGGAGATGATATACGGTAGTTATTTTAAATGTTGAAATAATGAAGCTACACACAAATACTTGCAGGTATCCCTTTAGGTAAAATCAAAAATAAATTACTGTACCAAATGAAAAGATAATATATACAGGGTCATACTAGGTCTGGATTTGATCTCATTTGTATCTGCATAAATCATTCACAGCTGTATTGAAATGAATAAATTTACATGAATGTAAAATTGGATTAATTGAGATCACAATCAGGTCTGTTGGGCTTTCTAGCTTCTCAGAGGAATCTGAAAAAGGAAATCTTTAACTTCAGAATATACCTCACGTCGCCCAATTTTAATAAACTTTCAAAGAAAATTAACTGTATAAGGGGAGTACAGTTATGAACGAAGTGTCTCTTTGTGTTCCCTATATTGATTTCCCATTGATTTCTTTCAATGTGGCCATGGGAAGGATGAATTCAGAAAAGATGAATTGAAGMAGCCCTTTTTAGGGAGCACGCAGGACTAAGTTATTTCTTGGTGAAAATTATTTGAACTTACCTCAGAGTCTGAGGTGCACACTAAGGGGTTCAAACTCTGCTTTCAACTGCACATAATCATGTATGATCTCCCTTGGAASTTTTGTGCAAATTTCCTTTTATTCATTATTAAGGTAAGTATTATCATGAAGGAATACATCTGTTTAAGCGTAAGTTAGAATCAAAAATTGTGTTTTGCTCTTTTTTGAAATCTTGTCAATCAAAATTAAATATACTTGCAGTACATGGCAAAAAAAAAAAAAAAGCTTTCCTAAATTAGTTTGGCAGAGAGATTGCTTGTGTCCAAGCAGAGCAAATCTAAAAGTATTGTGAATGGATTTGGCAGGGGGAGAGGTAAAAGATTGTTGTGACCTGGAGCAATTACAGCACAGTATGTATATATATATGAGTAATGAAGACACACAAATTCTTGTCAGCATTCAGCTGTTGATGAATGGAATAAAAGCCATTTATTTATATGAATGGCTAATATGAACTGCTTGGGAAGAACCTCATAGCATCCCTCCCCAAAGTGGTTAGCAAAAGCATCAGACAGGGTGTTTGGAATAAGCAGCAGGCCCCAGCGCTTCCCCCGTGGAAATCCTGGGGCGGAGAAGGGAACCTGCTCCGTGCCGGGCGCGCAGCTAAACCTCCTTTTCCCAGTGCATCTGACCTACTTAGCGCATCTGCGCCGTGCAGATGGCGGCTGCTCGCGGTGGCTCGAGGGCGGCCGGCGCTGCGCCGCGCTCGTGGGCCACGGTGCCCGCACGGCCTCACCGCCGTCCTCGCTGTCGGGCAGCGCAAAACGATAACAACACGATGCTCTTCAGGTGGCTAACCGCCTCTCTTGGTGATGTTGGAGCTAGTTGGTAATAGGAAGCTGAAAGGTGATTTAGAACTGTGGAAATGTATGTTACGTATCAAGATTTTTGTCCCTTTCCGAGTTCTTAAGAATGGAGGCCGTTTTTTTGTGTGTGTGAATTTTATTAGTTCCAGAGAAAAGAAATAATGACTGTAGCCTCATTGCTCCAGAACTTGTTTGGACCTTGGAACCCTTCATCGTTCAAATTCCTATCCAAAAATRGGTAGAATCTGTTCATTATGAAATCCATAATTTGACCACTGATGCCCTTAGTGACAGCAAATGGACTGTCTTCCTGGCCTGGGTGTCTGCATTTGTGGCATGACATGAGAGGCTCTTGCTACCACCTGTGAAAAAATTCCTGTTACCTATAACCAGATTTTCCTGGCACTTGTATAAAATGTATCCACACCTGGTGGTCTTTGGTYCAATAACAATGAATCGCTACTGAAGCATTTCCATAAATGTCACAGTGTCATAACTCACTGTTGTCTCCAAAAAAAAAAGGCCAGATAGCTTTAATGTCATTAGGGTGCGGTGTCTCTAACAGGGTTTGTGCATTTTCTGCCATCCTTTCCTCCCTTCCCTGATTCCTACCTCTCTCTTATGCTGTTATGGCAGTGTATGGACTTGAGGCTAGGCTGGAGGGTACTTAGGGTCACAGCTTTCCTAGGATTTCCTGATGTTTTCCTGTTTCTTTAAGGTTCAAATACTGCTTCAAGTGAGCTAGTGTGGGACTGAGTATAGCAATCAAATATCTACTAAATAAAAAATGAAGGTTATTTAATAGTAAATGGAAATCCTTTCGAATGTATTTGCTGTGTGCCTGTTTGTAGCCAACCCTCCTTTCTTCTTTGATGAGGGTTGGGATTCAGTGGGATTCAGAACAGGAAGGGTGAAATACATTTGGATTATCCACTACTTGTTGCTGTGGCAACATAGATGCATAATTTTAAAGGGAAGCATTTTCAGCATTTGGGATAGATGGCATTTTATGTCTTTTTGCCATTTCAGATTCAGAAATAGGATTATCGTTTGTCAAGTTCTTATAATTGTCACGCATCCGCTTGAAATATAATGCCTTATATGTTATGTTTATAAAATGTATAACAAAAATTAGTCAAGAGAACGATCTCTAATCGCTCAGGCATGCATCATAAATGAAGGGTTTGATTTGACAACAAAAATTACTCTTACAATCTGTATTACCAGAGCTTTGCTAAGTGGTAAATAGTTTAATGTATTGGGAGTTTTTGACAACAGATGAAGACCTGCCACTTTAAAGACTCCCTTGCCTTAACTGCTTTCTAACTCCAGTAGTCAAAAGCTGTTAAGCTTTAAGTGCTCTGTCATATTTGTGAGCTTTTATAGCAGAAGAGTAGAACAGACAGCAGCGATGATGGAAAACGATGGTAGGTAGAATTAAAATACTCTAAAGCATTGAGACAATTGTATGTAATGCCTTGAACTGAATCCTTTTTGAATGAAATGATCAGCCATATGTGCCACCCTTATGGACCCTGTAAGAAGAAGAGAAGAAATGTACCCTATTGCTAACTGTGCATGAAATTGCAGTGTTAGGAGATATTGACCAGATGTTTCAATCTCAACAAATAGCTTGTTATGGAACTGAGTGAAAATCTCTTTGCTGCTTTGATCACATACACCTTAAAGGAAGAAGTAATTTAATAGAGACTGTCAAAGTTCATCATTGTCAATAAACTTTGACTTGACCTTTGCCATCTGTTTTTGATACCATTGCTGATAGAAGTTGATAGGCAGATGTTTGCTCTTTGCACTGTATGAATTCTGTGCTGCCAGACAATGAAAGAGATCACTTCSCATTTTTTGCTGTGATTCTGAGTGTGGGTGTGTTCATTGAGAATGCACACGATCTAGTGAGTGTGACATAGGCATGTAKTAAAATGTTTTTTTTAAGGTTATGGATAATGAAAACAACCTGTGAAATCTGTAATGTTTGCAGCACTGTCATCTTTACTGTTAGGTTAGCATCTAAAAACATGTACGATGTTTTATGCTGGAAGACTTTAAGGCATTTTTCGAATGCTTATCAGTCTTCCCATTATCTCCATGAAGTAAACATTAATTCTTTGGAGACAKGGTACTTTGAAACATGATTAGCAACAGTGTACAGTTGCACACTGAGTGTGTYGTACTGTGCCGAAGTAGTACCTTGAGTTTTCACGTTTGTATTAATATTAACATACTTTGCTTCCAGCCACATTGAATAGCGGGATTTTTTGTTTGTTTGTTTTTTTTTTTTGTTAGATTTTATTTGCTGCTTTGTCATATTACACAGAGTGTTCAACAAGGAACTTAATATCTTTTCATTCCCTTACTGATAGATAAAGGAACTCTAAACCTTACCTCATACCTATCTTATTAATAGCTTATTAAAAAGTGTCATCATTATGTGCCTGGGAGAAGAAACGGCGCCAGTGATGTGGAAGATGAAAGGGAGGGATGCTGGAGATGAGGCGGCGAAGCTGTGGTTGGTATTTCAGGCTCTGCCCTCCAAGGCGGGCAGAGGTGCAGGGCCAGGCTGCAGTTCGTCATGCGCCTCGCCAGGTCTCGCGGGARGCATCCGGGTTCTGATCTGCAGCAGGTTTTATGCCCGACTTGTGTTTAACATCAGTAGAGAGTCTGCAGCCCTCCAGGCATTTAAGGCAGAACTGTATATACATCAGAAATCCRGGATAAATGAGTGGAATAAGGAATACTGGAATTAGGATTCTTGTTTGCCCAATTTATAAGGGGTCAAATAAAGACAGCCTAGCTTTGGGACGTGTTACAACTTGAGGAGATGACCACTACAAATTTAATTACAGAGTCTTTGCTTGTATTTCCTTTTAGAGAGCAGCTGATTAACTAAAATCTATCTAAAAATAAAACAGTGGATAAGGAGCTAAAGAGCAAACGAGGAAGAATAGGAAGTAGAATACAAGAGAACAATAACACTGAAACTATTTGTAGTAGGGATTTTGTTCAGAGGCAGTTGGTTAGCTTTGTGTTTTCAAATGTAGAAGTGAATGAAGTATTGCTCCTGGATGATTAACATTTTGATAGACATCTTATTTTGAAAAGCTATGGGAAAATGCAACTTGCGGCACCATACTGCAGCTAATAGATATCCCTGTACAGGGATTTGGATAGTACATGTTGGACCAACTTCTGATAAGATGTAGATATTAGTCTCAGTGCAAGGATTTAGCTAGTCTTTTTCCTTTCAAAAATATTATCACTTTTATCTCACTTGACTGGAAGTTGCTTGAGGGTGTTGTCATACATTTTAACAATATCACTTCCTCATGCAAGATTTGGCAGCTTCAGCTAATGGTGGAGGAATTACTGCACAGTACATTGAGCTCCCTTTTACAGGCCTGTCTTTATAAAGATAAGCTTATTTTTTCCTCTTCAATTTTTCTCCTAAATGACCATTAGGTGGTAATAGCCATTGCAGTCTATAAGTATAGATTGGTGAAAAAATAAAAAGATAAAGGTTCCAAAGGTGCCTGAACAAAGCCATAGGATCTCATCTGTTTTCCGGGSTCTTGATGCTGTATTTGATGGTTCTTATAGCAATGATTCCTGGATGGGGATATGAAATGATATAGTATGCATAATAATAACTGAACATTGAGTTCCAGTTGTGCKTCAGATGTTCCACACCACTGGCAAGAAATAAGCAAGCATGGTCACTTGGAACAGGGAAAGCGATGAGGACTTTGTAGCCTAGTTTTTGCATATTGACAGCAGTTCACGTGCTTTTTATATGTATGGAATGGTTTAGTGTTTTTATCTTTTCTTGTGTTAGTTGGTATTCTAAGATGACATGTGATTTATTTTAATAGCAAAATCCTAAGGTATTACTAAAAGGTTTTTAATAGTTTATAAATTTGGTGATGAGAAATGTTCTAGGAGTAAAACAAACTGGTGAAACCTGAAGGGGTATCTGGACTTGTTCTAAACTTCGAAATAGAATAAAAAAAGAGATACTGCAAACAGAACGATATGGAAGCAAGAGTGATGAGAACAATTGCTGTTCTGATTTACTGGAAGGATGCTTTGTGAGTAGTTACCGGCATTGTGTAGTTCAGATTTAGCAAGTGTGTTAAGTCTTAGCTAATTTTAGGACTTTAGAGTCCGCTTTTCTGTGGACTGCAATTTAAAATAAAATCACATGTGACAGATCTTACAGAGAAGAGTCCAGCTTCAAATAATGCACTTCAGATGCACTTCAAGTGTCTGTATTCAGTGGTGTTAACAAGTTCTAAAGTCGCTTCTCCGTGAAGGGGCATAATGCTGCCTGCTTGTCAGAGGCCCAGTATTTAGGATTCAAGTATACACCTGAAAATCCCAAGTACAGAAGGTACCACAGTCTAAGCAAAGCTTCATGTGCTTTAGCATTGTTAGTTTAAGGAGACTGGCAGATGTGGAAATGCACTGCTAGCTACAGCCTTAAGAAAGGTTCAGGAGCTAAGGAAATCAGAGGGAGAAAAACGCAGGATTCGAGGCAAACATCTTCCTCAGCCTGCTGTGGCATATAGTCATTAGTGTTGCCCCCGAATATGTGACACTTGTAGCAAAGCATAAAGTCATGTTAAAATGCCATCCTTTCTGAAGGGTTATTGTTTCAGTCTGTGGGCTATAAAGCTGTCTGTCATCTTTAAGCTTCATCAGTCTGGTGTTCTGATTTAGGTTGTAAGGGATGGTGTGTTCAGACTCAGCAGCAGTGAGTTGTCCTTTTGCAGAGAAGAGTCTATTTGCAACAGAAGGTGGTGAGGAAAATTAGCTCAAGTATTCAGTTGTGTTGCTTTTTGCCTTTCAAGCAGAGGTTCTCTACTGTGAACTTTGCAGCAGCAGCAAAGCTTTGAACAGGGCTCATCTGCTTTGTAGTGGGATGCTACACTGAGATGACTCTACACTGTGTCTTAAACATGACATTCAGAAGTTAAATAGCATACTTGGAAAATACAAATGAAATATCTCTGTCCTTTTTCTAATTCTTTAAGACCACTGATTGCATGGTGTAAGAGGGCATTTTATGGTTCTTTGGGTGTTAGAGACCACACAAATAACTCTGTGACCTCATTCAGGTCTGAAAATGGTTCTCAAAAGGCAGCATTCAGTAGTCAGAGTCAAGTCCTTTCCAGTGTTAGAAGTAGTGCTTCTGCAGCTCAGAGAAAAGGCTGCTTGCAAAGGTATCCTCTAATCAAAAGTGGGAGATGGATGTACCATATTTTTCAGATCTGAGGATATGAATGAATGGGACTGAATGGGACAACAGAGGTTTTGAGAGTTTTATTCATTCAGATTTTTTTTTTTGTTGTTGTTTCCATCTTTCAAGAAAAGGCAATGTTCCCTTCAATTGCTACCCATTCCCTGGAACACAAAGGTTCTTGCACTTCATCAGCAAAAATGTGCCTAAGAGTTCACCCTGTTAACTCTGATCACTTTAAGACATTTAAAAAGAGACTCCTGCTTCTGTGACCTCATATGAATCTTATGAAGCCAAGGGAAAAAATATTCTTTCTTTCTCTGGTGTATCTTAGAGCAGTTAGAGTGATGGCCTCTTTGGAGATATTGGCTTCAGTACTTGATWATAAGGAATAGTTTGTTGGTGGGATAGGGCAATTCAAAATTAGGTGTTTATTTTGAAATCAGCCTAATTTTAAACTAGGATTATGCTGAGCAAGGAAAAAAAATAGTTGGAATGTTAGTATTTGCATTTGTTTTTCCAGAGTGAATATAATAAAAATGTAAGGAAAATGTCATCTGTTTAACTCCAGAGAAAGGTGTTTTGCTTCCCCTGCCTCTTTCTCTGTCACAGATGCTTATTCTAACTGGCAGGGTCAGGGCCTGTCCTWGTGTGTACCTGATGTCCTTAAGTTGCATTGACAGAGAAAAACTGCAGGATGGAGAAACACACTAGGTTTCATAAACTGCTCTAGATGTTGGGTTTCCTCTGCAACATCATTGAAATTCAAATATTCTCCCTCCTGAGGCTGTCTTGTTCCTTCATGATAAGTTCCTACTTTGGTCACTTCTGTCTTTGGGCTGTTAACAGTCTCCAAGTCCCTAGGGAAATGGTGAGGATCCTTGGTGTGGCCAGGTGCCAACCTCTGCTGACCAGCCTGTCAATACAGTTTGTTAATAACTGCCTTGCTGCGTAGTCAAACCCTAGATAATTAACTCATTAGGCTAGTGCCTGCTGAGCTGGGTCATTTTCCGTTTCTGTCTAGAGTCTTTTCATTCAATTAAATCTTTTATTTCATGTAAATCTGTAAATTGAATTTGCAGTTGATACAGTCCTGAACCTGGTATTATTGTGCATGGTTTGCTATTTGCCCTCATTTGAGGTTGGATATAATACTACATGGTCATCTTACTGTCTAGGGGTAACTGAGCCCTCACTCTCATTTTGAGTCTTTCAGCCATAAGTTTCAAAACAATAATAATGGTGTGTGAAATAGTCTCTTAACTCCATGTTCCCCATGGACTCCAAAAAAACTCCATGTTTTTCCAAATCAGGATATTCAAAGTTAAACTCAATCCAGGATCAAATGCAAAAGAGAGTCCTCCATGGTCCACTCTAAACGCATTATTTTGTGTCATTTGTTTAGCACAAAATGGAGAGAGCGTTTGCTGTGGCTCGTTCTGTTAGCTRCAGCGTGCCACCCATTGCTTTCTGTAGTTCACGTACATCATGTTGGCAACCTAATGTCCACTTGAGTCCTTTACCAATAAAAGATCTTTTAACTGGGGTAAAGGGAGAAGAGYTGGGAATTCACTTGACTAACAGGACCTCATTACTGTCATTATGGCAGCGTATAGAGATYATTCCAAGAAGAGGTGGAAGTTTTTGTAACTGGAGATCTACGAGGAGAGGATCTTGACAGAAACACTGTTTTTCCATCTTCCTCCCTGTTTAACTTAGCTCAGCTGTTCAAATGGGAACAGTATCTAACAAGTGGGATTGTTCCCAACAACAAAAGACTCATGTCCAAAATAATCATCAGTATGAGAGGAGTTGTTACGTACAGAGGCAGTGGTCTGCTCAAATATACAGAGCTTTGTCTCAAGAGGTTTGTCTCGAGAAACTCCAGATCTTGACTTCTGATTTGGAAGAATAACCTGTATTTAAAGTAAGGGCTGTCGCAATTATTTATGGCATGTGTCACACCTGCATTCAAACTGAGCTGCTGCCAATAACCAAACCTGATTTTTAACAGAAATTATTTTTCTTTTTTTTTCACAGAAATTATGTGAAATACTAATTACTTCTACCTCAAATGTTAACAGACTTTATATGTAAAGGATGACAAGTTAGGTGATTTGTGAAAATGTTACAAATCTAAGGTGTATTTTGCATATTATGTTTGAAGTGATTTCTGTTAATTCTTATCTGTGAAAATAAGGCATGCCATTCCAGACAAGAGGCAAGGCTTCACATCTATCTGTTTTTATCCATATGGAAACTTGATCCTTGTTCCTCACAGAAAGTCGCAACATCTTTAATCTTGTTAAATAATCTATTCTACTTAACCATACCTTCAAATATAAAATACTATCACTTAAAAAAATATATATCACTTTGCCAAGTCTTCTGTATAAATATAAGGATGTTGTAGATGGATCTCTTACTTATTAGAAGTTTAATTTATATTAATTGAAAATAGTGCAGAGACAGCAGAGCAGGGCTCGTATGCCTTTCAAGAATGAGAGTCTGAATGCTGCTGTCATCTGACAAGACAATCTTTTTGCCCTTAAACTAGATGCACATTAAATTGCTTCAAGAAAGGGACCTTGTTACTTTTATCTACCTTTGCCTTATTAATGAAGACCTTGGATGACTAAAGCAATCTTTTTTTCCCTCTGGAGCTGGAAGTAATGAAGATGTGACTAAGCATGTATTTGCAACTCAGTTACTTGACCTTTCTACAACCCACAGATACCGCTAATGCTGATTTGTAATGGAGACATTATCGTTTATTTAAATCTTGATTAGGAAACAATTATAAGTAGGGTTTTAGCATTGCAGTAAATTGATGTAGCCTTTAATTCCTACTATAGATTGAGTGGATAAGCTTTCTGCCTGTAATTAGAGGGAATTATAATGACTTGAGTTGGTTGACTCATCGCTAGCAGAGTAGAGCCCAGAATGGTTTCTTCACTTTTTTCTTTATTTTTTAACTTCACTCTTGATTTTACTTTGCTAAATACTACTTTTTAAACTTGATACAAAACGGAGCTACATTTACACTTGAATGATGTGTGCTTAGTATTAATAAAAGAGAAGCTTATAAAATAATCCAGTACCCTGGCAACAAGATGCAGCTATGTTCTTTCTTTACAAATCAAGTGACAGAACTCCTCTCAATAAAGTTGAAGATAGATATTTTCTCGTGTGATTTAACAATCTGAATGAGGAGCATTTCCTGTATTTGCATATAATTAAATGGTAGACACAAAAGGTTATTTTCAGTATCATTTAGTTCTTGTGTATATATTTTGAGTGTCACAGTGTTTCTTTCTGCATTTCTCAAACACATTGTTTTCCTTATATTTGCTGTCTCCCTCTGTTCAGTTTTTTCCTTTTCTACAAATGTCCTTTAAAAATACTGTTCTCAGTTTGAATGCACAGGCATCTCCTTTGAGGAACAGAACATTTTTAGTGTGCTTTTAAAGGTATTTCATACCTACTTTATTTGATACACTGACAATTACAGGTACTTATGTGAGTTTTAGGGCATCTATTAGATATTCAGTAGGGTCACTAAGGTAAATGCTTTATTCTTGGTTGCTCGTGCCTCAGCTGAGGTGGCTGATGTTTTCTGCTTGGCATAGAAGTGTCCTGTAGCATCCGTTTATGCCCACAGCATTGTAGGCACAGAATTCAATATGGCAAATGGAAAAAGTGTCAAGCAATGTATAAGATGTGCTAACTATGAATGTTTTGTTTCATTTTCTGTGGATCTGCAGTGGATGATTCAGAGCCCCTACAAAGCTGCAACTTTCTTTGGATGCATCGGCAAAGATAAATTTGGGGAGATCTTAAAGAAGAAGGCTGAGGAAGCGCATGTGGATGCCCATTACTATGAGCAGAGTGAAGAGCCAACAGGAACGTGTGCCGCGTGTATCACTAGTGATAACAGGTCAGGTACATTCAATTTTTCTCGGGGTGGAACTTCACTTGTTTGGAGTATTTGACCTTTTAGAAATTCTCACTTTCAGATGTAAACGTGCATACTCAAAGGCAAAAGAAGTTTGTTATCTTCACATGAAGTTCTCACATTAATTATGTTTTTACCTTCATTTGTAGGTTCTGTATGCAGTTTAGCAAAAACACTACCAAGAATAAAGGTGTTTGTGTGCTATGATTCTTTCCATTCACCCAGTGCCTTTTGTGGCAGTCACCACTCTGTAGATGGCATTATGGGAAAATGAAGTCAATATTGTCAGTAGACAAACATAATGAAGTTTATATTCCAAGTATATGATTTCTTGCCATGCATCTTAATAGATTATAAYAGTTTAGATAAATTTATTCATAAAAATGTCAGCAAGTACTTCTTGAAAATGGTAACTGTTTATTGAGCAGAAGCTTTGATTTGCTAACATAAATTACTTTTCTCTCTCTTAATATCCAATGTTTGCTCAAAGAGTAGCGACAGTGGCTTCATCTCAGTTATTGTTTTAGAATGTGCTTTCAGCTCCATGGAGTACCAGACATTAATTTCCCTCCTTGGGAGGGGGAGAAAAGAGAGCAAGGCTGCCACTTAAGGCTTTACTAGGCAAACCCCTCTCTTGAGGTGAGACCACAGTGTATGCCCAACCTGATTTGTATTTGTATTCCCTCTGATTTTTGCTTTTGAACATCATCTTGATTTGTAAGAATCTCTCTAACCTGGCCCCAGTTGATAACTCTTCAGTCCTTTGCGGTACTTAAGGCATATGCTGAGTTCCTCCCTAGGGCAGGTCAGATTTCTTGTCTCTCTTGGAGAACGGGAAGCTGCACTCCTGATTTTCCCAGGAAGTGACCGTGCAAATTCACCTTTCAGGTGCCCTAAAATGAGCTTCTTGTTCTTCCAAAGTTGGTTTAGCTTTAAGAGGATTCTAAGCCAAGTGGAGATAACTGCTCTAAATTCTCCAACTTAACAACACTAATCTGCTTTGTTTTTTAAGCGATCTTCAAAAAAAAAAAAAGTAACACATGATTAAACCATAAAGTAGTATCTGTAGCAGTCTCATCATAATCTGACTTTGATTTGTACATTGTGCACATATATATGCGTGCATGCTCATATATACAGTCTCCATGGATTTTAAAAAATTGCCAAAACTGAGAGTTTCAATTTGTTTTCTAAKCTCGGTTTGCAAGAATCGCTGCTTATGCACATATCTATCTTGTTTCTACATTATCCTTCTTGGATTTCTTGCCAGTAAATTGAAAATACTCTTATTCACAAGGAATTAGAATTTCTTGTGCTTCTAGGGAGTATATTTTGATTTGGTTTGGTTTTTATCTTCATTTTACTTTTTTTCAGAAATTCACATTAATTTTCTTTGGCTTCTGGGTGTAAGACCTTCTGAAGAATCAGAGATAAGCCCCAAGAGTATTTCCTAGGCATGAAATGGCACAGAACTCTGCTGTCTCTAAATCTGTTCCAAAAAAGTTAGCTTATAACTTTTTTGTTTTGCTGTTGATAATCTATTTTACTTAATTGAATGACTAGTGACAAATATTTCAGAAAGCTTATAGAAAATTTGGTTGCTGATGTTGTAAAAGATTCTTCTGGTTTTTTTGCTTGTTCCAAATTRTATTATTGGTTATTCTCCTAGTGAGGCTGCACAGAAGGATTTAATCACAGTAGCAAGAATTTAAAAATTGTGCATAATTCTCTTGCTTTCCTTCTTCTAGCAATACATYTCTAACTGATATGTCTTTCATAAGACTGAATGTCTGCAGCTGAAGATGTCAAATAGAATAACGTAGAGGTTCTTGTGAGGGACAAGGGATTGTAGACTATGGACAGACGCAGCTACTCCAAAATATTTGCTGGGTATGAGAAGAGAGCTTAGTGAACATCTGAGGGTAATATTCTTCATACAGAGAATTGATCACACAATATAAAAAGGATGATTCAAAGCAAATGAGGCAATATGATGTTATATATAAAAATATAATATAAACTATGTGGATTTTAAGTGTGCTAACTTAAAAAATATTCTGAAGTGGTCAAATGTGTATTTGACAAAGATTTTTGTAAATCTTTTTCGTATTCCTGAGAGTCTTTGAGAACTTTTTGTACTTGAAGAAATTTGCAGTAGTAATAAAGGAGAATGTAATGCATGTGTGTTAATCATTCTAGGTCCCTTGTAGCTAACCTTGCAGCTGCTAATTGCTATAAGAAGGAAAAGCATCTTGATTTGGAGAAGAACTGGAAGCTGGTGGAAAAGGCCAAAGTTTACTATATAGCAGTAAGTTCACCTTTTTTATACTGTGAAAGCTTGTGCTACAGCACTGTCTGTGAGACTTAGGCAATGAGGATGGTTATTGCTTATGGTTTTGGGTGATTTCTCATGAATATGCTGAAGGAAAATCACTGCTTCAATTTCAGCAGTTTGATTTCTTTAGCATTAAATGTACAAATTTTACAAGTATGTTTTAGCTGTGTGTTTTCTTAAACTAGTGGGAGAAATTATAAGAACTAAACATTTTGAGAGCTTTTGTAGTAGTGCATCACATTTACATTTCACATTTGCTAGTGGATTGTTGTGCAGGATGCACAAATTATGTAGAAAAACACTATTAGCATAATTATTCGCTGCAAACAGTTTGAGCTTATTTGTGTGAACAATCTTAATTGCTATTTATTCCATAGTAATTACTATGGCACCTTATAACTCAATATTTCAGAAACAATGATTGTGACAAATCACTTGAATGTGGGCGGTGGGGTAAACTGATTTCAATGATGAAATTTTATATGGATTAAAGCGGTTTGGGGATCGGGCATTAGCAGATTCATAATTAGTATGCTTTTTTTAACCATTCAAGGATGAATCAAGCCAGATTATTGTATCCATTCAGATTGCATCTTGTCTAGATATGTGGTGAATTTCTTTTCATTTTACTCTCAAGTTTATATAACTGATCACAATTAGCCAACATAAAACATCTACGATGGATTAAAACCTCATAATGTGCATATAATGTATATATTCTGTATGACAGCTGCTTCMATTCTGCTACCTGAGCTATGTGGGAACAGCTGGTAAGAAGTGTAAAAAATTGATTATCCAGGAGGAACAAGTTCATTCAAAATACAGTTATTTCTTTTAGCCAGTGTTAATTTCTCCTACAGCCTGTTAGCGTGCAGTGCTGTAGGCTTTACATGGTTCTTATTGATTCTTGTGTATGGCCAAGGCTGCCCTTTGTAACTGTCAAAAAATAGTTACAATCTTTTCAGTAAACAAAGAAAATGCATCCTGCTGCTCCTGTAATATCATTGTGCTATATTCAAAAATACCTACGTTTGTTGTTTTCTACTGCTTTTTAATTGKTTTTTGCAGCGTGCTCTGTTTTCATTTCTCAATAATTTTATCTCGATCTGCCCTGAAMGCCATGGGTATGAATTAATAGTATGGGCTAAATATTAAAGAAGGCTAAGAGTATCGTTAAGCAGTCACAAATGTTAGCCAAAGCTCTGCTGCCCTAAGCTTTTTGAATTTCACCATGCTTTTATATAATTACCACTAAAAGTTCCCATRTAGAATTTTATAAAGTTAGGAGACGCTTCAGGCAAGGCGGATAAGGTGAGAGACTTGGCTTTTTTTATCATGTAGTCTTCATCTTACTTGAGTGTAAAAGTTTTTTCTGTGTTCATTGCTTTCATTGCTTTAATTTTGACTAGCTGATTTACTATAGAGTTTTTGATATATACTCAAAGTTGATTTTCAAATGCCAGGTCTATAGCATCCAAGCATTGACAAGCATAGAATTACTGTGCTAAATACAAAGTCAAATTCAAGATGTTGATATTTTAATCAATAAATAAGTATCAGTGAAATGCTAATAAATTGTATTAAATATTTGCAAAATTAACTTTTGTTTAAGGAGACATTCAATTGCAAGAGGTTATTTGTTAGGTGAGGGACTTGGTCTATATCCATAGCAAATGCAGTTGATGGTTTAATTTCAGAAAATTTTAGGAGAGTGTTATCACTTCAGATTAGAGGTCCCATATGTAAAAATATTTAAATGTATAGGACTGGACTCATTCCCTTTTGCAGTGCTGTCTTGATGGTCTTGTGTGCCCTTTTCTTTCATTTAGCAGCTTTATGGTCAGTTTTGTAGCAATTTATCAGGTTAAACAAAACCAATTTGTGAGCAATTACCACTCTGGAGATACGGGGTAGCCTTTCTTGGTCATTAGTTCTCTGTTGTGGCTGTCTTCACTTCTTGTTACTTTCCCTGGCTTTCCAGTGTGCATATGTTGCTCTTTATTTGCTTCTTTCTGGCCAACTGTCACCTGTTTCTTAGAATGCATTAGGCTGGCTATTAGCGATAGATATTTATTCTGGAAATCTGTGTCCTGAGATTATCAAACAATCCATTTGCTTGGCAGAGCAGGGCAGTTAGTGCTTCAGGACAGGTCTGCGATATCCCGTGGTTATCTGTACGTGCTTCTTGGAATAGATAATACGCTTTGCAGGGCGGCATTCAGCAGAATGGCCCTCTGATGAAACTTAACTCTGAAATCTAATCCATTCACAGAGGGGGGAATAGGTACAAAGGAAAAGATAGTGAACCCATGACAGAATCCTGAAAGGGAACTTCTGTTACCCTCAACGAACACAATACATTTATTTAAGCCATCTGGTAATTAGATCAGCCAGACAAATTGGAGAAAGACTAGCAAAGAATAGAACCTTGTAAATCATAGATAGAAGCAAAATGCAGAGGCTGCCTCAGCTTTCTCAAAGGCAGAAAACCTAAAAGATGCATTTTAGTTCCTTAAAATTATTCTAGCTTTGTCTTTTGAGATAGGCTATGTGCTCCATCATACTCCATGTGTTTTCTTTCCTTTCTCCAGTTTGAGCTCATCTGCCTGTAGTAATTGACTATCATTGTACCATTGGCATCATATCTTCCAGTGTGTCATGGTAATTTCGTTGTRGATCAGCTAGCTGCACTGTTGGGGTCCAGTTAAGATTCTCTGCTAGGAATTTTACGCTGGTTCCTACTGGAGCGAAAGAATCTTTCCCTCTGACTTTTTCTTCCTGTTTCAAGATAAATTGAGGGTTCTGATGAAATGAAACATTATTACACTGAAAAGACAATTCTGAAATTGTGAATGGAACGTAGATTGACATCAAAACAATTTTAACTGAGAGGCTTTTGTGTGCCTTGTTTCTTTAGTTTTTTCTTTCTGTGGATCCATGCTTTCCATCAGAACTTGCATTTTAGAATTAATTGAATTGTTGCCACATCTTACAAATTTGGGTTATCTAAATCCTTATTTAGCACCTCACTTGCCTTATTCTCAGATACACTGGAAAAAGTAATGTTAATACTATTGTATTTATGTAGGCCTATGGATAAGAATTCTAAATATATCCTAATATATTGCTTTTTCTTGTTGTTGAGATGATCAGTCTCAGTTCCTACTGAAATCTCTGGGAATTGCTGGTGCTTAGTTTTCTGACCAAACACTGTCAGTTTCTCTGAAAAATATTTCAAAGTTTTGAATGCTACTTTCTTTCAGTCTATAGTCATTATTTTTCATATGTTGTAAAGGTCTGGAATTTAAAGCCTTGACAATTAGTATGTCTTTAAAACATGCTGATAGGTAGGAGAACCAAGTGAGGAGGAATTTGATTGTTGTTTGACTTYATTTAGCACCTACACATTGTTTTTATATTAATAGACAAGTTTGTACTTGCCCTTCGATATTGTGCAGAAAATGCAAAAAAGGAAGAATACTTTCCTTTATCAGAAGTTGCATTTAACTTGGGGGCCAGCTAAACTTGAGTGCTGTTGCCACAAGTGTAGCCGTCCTGACTTGATTTTTCTTGTGGTCCAGTTAAACATCCTTATTTCTCCCAGATAGGTTTGCCAGCTGCACTTGTTGCTCAGTCCTGTGCCTGCAAGCATTTAAAGTCTGCAGCTAGAGGTGCTGAGTGGAGCTGAGCACTGTCACTTCCCAGTAATATTATTTTGGCGATTAAAGATATTCCTATAAGCTGCTACTTTGTTTTTTTGATTTATTTTGGGGGATGAAGAGATGGAAGTGTGTGTAACTCTCCCAAACTGAGATCTTCTGCTAGAACAATATGTGTCTTTTCTGTACCAAGGAAAAGTCTTTGAAATGCCACATATTGCAGCACGTGTTAATGAGCCACATGTAATCTACCTATCTGGTAGACGAAAAGTTTCTAAAGCTCCAAACACTCTGGTATGTTTCAACAAGTACTGTGGTATTTTTGTRTTTATTTCTTCTAAGCACTTGTCTAAGCGGAGAGATACTGTGGTGGTGTAGTGGGCTTGATGGTGGAATTATCTGGTTTCAACGTGAGGCTGTCAAAACATAAGCTTGATGTCAGCAATGTGTATCAAAGCTTAAATAATGTTCTGCAGTATTCTACATGGGTTTGGGCTATTCTGTTCGAGGGAAAATGTTGATTATTGTAACAATGTAAGTATAAATGAAATTTCTTTTGTGCTGTCTCCTCCTTTCAGGAGCATATTCAATGAAGGCATCTTTATTGTAATTCACTGCTGTGATGATTATGATAATTTAAAATGGATTATGATAGTGTGGTTTTTCTTGCAGATGTGCTGGGTGTAGGTATGCATCATAGGGAATGAGTGACATAGACAAGATAGTGGCAGGAATCAAAATACTCTCTAAAAAAGTTATTTACATGGGTAATTCCACACTAGCTTTTTTTCCATTGATTAGTTTTGCCCTAATGCTGTGGCACCAGTGTGTATGCCATTCAGCATTAGGGCAAAACTATATTTCTCACAGCAATGGTTAGGTTTTTTAGCTGGAAGGACATAATTTTTAATATCTACATTGGTCATAAAGAGAAAGCTTCAGCTCACAACAGTTAGTTGTGGCGTTTTCTTTGCTGGCCTTGGCATGATGTTGTCTTCCTGCAGGCCACCATCTTGTGGAGCTGTGCGTCCTCAGGGCAGCAGAGCAAATGCAGTGCAGTTATTTTGAAGAGATAAGTGGATAGGGTCAGTATGGAGACAGGCAACAAGTTTGTCAGTTACTGGCTTGCAGAAAAAAATGTGGGGAAAAATATTCTCTCTTTCTCATAAGTAGAGAAACAGCCAGAATTTTTTTTCTCTGATCGTAATGTGAGCAAGAGCTCTGTGAACCCTGCCACTAGCATGCACTGTGTCACTGCAGTGCACGCAGGGTGTGGTGCTTTTATGCTCCCCTTGCAGATAGGACTTCACATGCAGGGATAGTTTTGCCTTTTTTTTTCTTATTCTTCCAATAATTCAGATAAAGTGAATCAAATTTTTTTGGTAAAGCTTGCTACTCAAAATGTCATTGTGCAAAGACGAATGCTTTGTACTTCGTGGAGGAAAATGTATCATCAACTTTTAAGAATGATTGTACTGCCTTTTTCCCTAGCGGGAAATTAATAGGCATCTGTCTAACATGGTAAAAGTACCTATTTGTAAATGTTCACCCCTAAAGTTATTAATTATATTTGTGAGGTGTATGCATTTCCTCATCTGTCACCCTCCTCTCAAAGCCCTGTAGCCTTTAAATTGCATATAAACTTCTTCAGCTCAGTAATTAGTGAAGCTCAGTCATTGCTCCTTTTAGCATTTTTCTTTCTCTCTCTCTCTTTTTTTTCTTTTTTTTTTTTCTCTCTCTCTGAAGAGCACATTATTAGAGCACTTACACAGCCAGTCTAGCTGCAACAGCCAGGCGGCAATAGCGGTGCCATTTTTCACAAAGAAAATGTTGAACAGGAGCCAAATGTTTGGTGGCAGAGTCTGTTGCTAGGAAATCAAGTTCCTGAGGCGATTAATGACAAAGCAAGCAATAACAAGAAGGCAGAATTACAGATTTAAAAGAGAGGGGGGAAAAAAAAAGTGGTTGGTGTTATAATTACCCAAAGAAATCCGTACTCATTAAATTGGCTGTTTTTATGATTGACTTTAATTGGAGGTTAGCTCAGATATTTAGCTCCTTTCCCACCCCTTTAAACACACACATGCACATAATCTGTAGAACTGCAGACTTGTTTTTCTAAGCATTGAGAGGAGCTTGCCCTGTAATTTGATCCCCACTGACAGATGCATTTTCTATGCTGCCATTTTGAATTAACCTATTGTGCAACAATTTTCCTCAGCTCTGTTGAATAAAACATCAAGTCTTATTACCTCAGATGGATTTGATAGAGTAAAAGAATGTACTTCTAGCTGAAGTAGACTATTTGCAATGAGTTCAGTGATTTGAACTCTGCCAACAAGCACCAATAATTTGTGATGTATACTTAAAGAAGGAAAGAGAGAAGAGCCACGTGGGGGGTCTTGGGGGCTGCGTGAAGTTCAAACACAGACCTCAGAGTAATATTGTTGTTTGCACTAAGGTTATTCCTGAGATCAAGCCTTTTTCAGATAAAGCCTGTTAACCAAGATTTTTACCGTTAACCAGATTTTCTGAACCTGAGATTCTCTTACCCTCACTGGCTGCCCAAACTGTCAGGCTATTGTGGGATTTAAAGGATTAAAATAAACCCCCTTCCCCCAGCAAAACAGCAGTTAGATTTTTCATTTGAGTCTTCTTTCCTGAAGGGAATTTTCTCCCTCCTAAATTCAAACTTGAGATATTTTTAATACATTGACATTCCAAATATTCTGTATCTTATGCTATGGGAAAAATGGGCATTCCAATTAGAAAAACTCATTCAGGCAGTTTGGCAAAATTTTTGGCCCATAAATGGGGGAGGGAGCCGACGCTGGCATTTAAATCCTGTCATGTTGCATCAATCACCTTGAAGACAGCATTTGCTCCGCGTAGCAAGCGCTAAGCGAGAAAATGCCCCTTTTCAGGAGCTGTAAGTGATCCTATGGGGACCGAGCCAGAGGGGCAGCCTGGTGCCAGCGTGTCCCCCGAAGCGGGGCCGGAGCGGCCGGGCGCGCGGCCTGCCCAGCAGGACCCGCGGCGCTCGTGGGGCGCCGGTGCCGGGCGCGCGGCTGCCCTCAGCGCCCACACACCCTGGGGCAGCGAGGCAGCTGCTCCCGCTACTCTCAAATTTGGTAACTCCATCTATTTCTGCTACCCTTGGGCTACCGCTAATTCAGACCACCCCAATTGGTGCGCTTTAGGGATTATTTTCAAAGTGCTGGTAATTAAAATGATAAAACATCATTATTACGCTGAAGATGTTGCGCGCGCTTTGCCTTTGACAGATACCTACAGAGATAAACCCGGCGTGTAATTTTCAATGACATAATGGTTCCAATTGCGTTTCCCTTTTAAACGTATATTGCTTTTGAGGGGAGAGAGAGAGAGAGAGAGGAAAAAAATAAATACACTGAAGAGAGGGGAAAGGGCAGTGGGCACTGGTTTCATGAGGCAGCTCTGTTAGTCTGTTGAAGCACCTCCTTGGTGAGTGGAGGTGAGATGAGTCCCTAGGAGGCTGCKTGGGGCAGCGGGCATCCACCAGCCCGACCATGGGGATCCTGCCTCAAACCACAGGTAAAGGCCCAGCAGGCTTAATGCACACTTTAAATGTGAATTAAAAGAAGCCTTCCTGCCCAAGGGGGTGAGGCCAGCCCAGCATCAGGGAAATGTTTTTTTTTTTCCTGCAGGCCTCTGAGCTCAGCAGGCTCTGAGAGCCGCAGTCCTTGCAAGAGGAGAAGAATTTTGTCTGTTACCATGTCAACTTTGTCAGAGCAGAATCTCCAAATTAAAGCACCAGCAAATATAGCAGTGTGAGGCTCTGACTGAAATAGCTTTGCTCTCCCTTGAATCATTTTTTGTTTTCAGAATTTCTGCTATTAATTTAGGAGTCTTTGGAAGACTGAAATAAGACATTTTGAGAATTTAGATTCATTGAGGTGGTTCTTGCTTATTTTGGATGCTAACTTCCAAAATTATTTGGTAGTTTCTTATTATTTTATGTACTAACAGGTAGTCGCCACCATGCATGTTTGATGGGAATTCAGGTTCCATTTTCCTTCCAGGAGAGTTGGGCTCGTTAGCACATGGAGCCCTTGCAGTGTGCACAGCCCCGAGACGTGCGCTCTTTGTGTCTGTGTCATCAGCTGCCACAGTAAAAGCAGGATATAAATATTGCATCCATTGTGCTCTGATTTACATGAAAAAGGTTAGTTTCTGTAACGGCCAAACCCCTCTGCGTGTGCATGTGCACAGCTTGTGAGTTAAGCTGGACATAGCCCGCGACTTGGTTTGAAGGTCAAATGATAGTTTCATTTGCCATTAACATCTGTAACAGGGACAGTGAAGTCGTTTGAATAGAAATATATTTTTTCCTGCAAAAAGTTGTGATTAATTTGGTGATTAATTTGGTGATTAATTTGGTAAAGTTGTGATTTTTTGGTAAAAGGGAATGAAAACAGAAATCCATACTAGGCATGGATGGAAGTGCAGCTGGTGCATCTCCAGTGGATTTTTTCTTCTGTAATGTTCAACTTAAGCAGGCAAATACCATATACACTGTGGTTTTAAGGTGTGATATTTTTCCTTTGCTGTGAAAGAAGCATTTTAGAATGGTCAGATTTGTGCTGGTTTTTTTCAGAGGCAATAACTTTTGCACTTAAATTGTAGAATGTTTCAAAATGTGTATGCATAGYATAAAGTGATTCACTCATGCCTCTTCATAGCTCCAAACCTGAACTGTACCAAATTTTAGAATGATATTGACCTTTTCAGTAGACTAGAGGTGTTCTGAAACATTAGGGATTGCAAGCAGGATAGGCATCTGCTACTTTTAGACTCTGCAAGTAATAATTTTCATTTTAAAAGATAAAAATGTTTTTGTGAAACAGCTTATCAATATTCTAAAGATCCATGTCAAGTAGATTGTAGTGTGCTATGCTGTGCCTAGTAAATGTGTAATAAGAGTATAATGTACTTTACAAAAACATTTATGCACAGAGTTTTAGTGATGATGTGTTAAACATGGGTTTTAATAGACCTGCAGGTTCAGCTTTTACAACCTTGCAATATGTTATTTTGCCCTTAAGAGGCAGGAAGGCTGAGTTTAGCCAGCCCTGTTTATCAGCCCCATTTAAAAGAGGAATAAGCCAAAAATAGGGTCTAAAAGTTTATTTGCAAGAAGTGACGGGACATMAGGTGGATCCTGGGTTGGCCATGCTGCAACAGAGCTAAAGGCCTTTCATCCCCTTTTGTTAAGAGCTTCATGGTGTTTTCTGAGTTTATTTTAAAGAATAGAAGTATGCCCTTCAGAAGGGCTRTGCAGGTTGTGCGCTGTGGCTTTAGTACTTTCCATCTTGGGGTCAGATATTCAATGAGCAATGAGCTAGGTCACCCACTTGGTAAATTGGTAAAACCAGACTCTCTGGTTTGGATCAAAAGACATTTTTTTTTCTTCTTATTCCTCTATATTTTAAAAGAATATATACTTAAAGTACTAAATTCTGTTAATAAGCAATGAATACTGTTTTGGACAAAATTTCTACAGCAGGAGAATGTAGCTAGCAGTAGTGACATAGTACATTATAACTGTTTCTAAGGCATATCCAGACCAGCATGGTAGGGCTGGACTAATGAAAYGACAATTTACTCACAGGAACAACAAGATAAAAGCACCAGTACTAATCATTGCAAAGGTTGGATGTAAACAAAAGCTAAGGGCACTACAGTCGTGTCTGCAAAAGGAGTCTGCTGATGCAGCTGTTGTGGAAAACCCTCTTGGGGATTTACACTTTTCAATGGCAAAAGCACCTTTGTGTGGATACAGTTTATACCAGCTGCTATTCTAGCAGAAATCCTCTCTTTTTCCCAGGCTAATTGTGGTTGCAYCAAAGCTTTTGTTAGCAGGGCTGCTGTATTGGTAAAGGACAAGAATTTTTTTTTTTTCTTTCCCCCTATGTTTCTAAGTAATGTAGTTGTTAGGGCAAAATTATTAGATAAATGCTAGCCCATAACATTCACCATAAATATCACCTCTTGATCCATAGGTACTGCAATTCCCTTTATAAATCACAGACTTTCTCATGTGTTATATAAGACTAATAAAGCCTAGGCGTTGGAAATGAAAAGAACTACCTCATTACAACATTATTTATTCTGAAGTCACTGAAGTTCTGTTGCAGAATGCCACTGTGCTAAGTAGTTCTTTGGCCAGCTATGGTACAGCCGGCTGCAATACAACAATACTTTGCTGCAAATTGGAAAATGGTGGGGAGCAGCAGTCAACAGCATTTAGGATGAAATATGCCTCAGCATATGCCTCAGAACATGTCTTTTTGAGACCATATGGAGTATAATTGATGCTGAACAACATTGAGGTGTTTTGTGAARAGTAAAGGCTGAGCAGTCTAAAGAAGTGGTAGAGTCATAAAGAATGAGATGAACAGAAGAGAAGGTGGGAAGAAGGGACAGGATGAATTTTGTCTTTTGCTTTCTGTCTGTGTCCTGAAGGGACAGGGCACGGTGTTTTAGTAGATTTCTGTGTGGGGTGGGGTTAGAATTAAGGAACTGAGCAGAGATGGTGAGCATGGAAGATGGCGTGAAAAATTGGAATGGAGAAGAATCATCTTTTGAGAGCACCCTCAAGAACAGTGACATTTACACCTGGGCATTCTTCGTATAAGCAGTTCTTAACACTTCATCACGGAGAAGTAAGGTCAGAATGAGTCTCATCCTTAAATATGATTTTCCCTCCTCTTTGAGTAAAAAACAAAGGAATGTGGGAGAGTTTGTGGCTTTTAAAGTCAGTTAAGATATTTTATTTCAAACAGAAAATTTAATATTAGTCAAGCAGAGTGCTAAAATTGGACCATTTCTTGATTTTAATCATGAGCGAAGTATTAAAACAGTGCCTGAATTTGCAAATTGCATGGGATTGAAAACTTCAGCTGTGTGAAGGACCCAATTTTCTCTGAAGAGAACGAGAGAAATTTGCAGTGAGCATTCATAAAAGAGAGCAAGTGCTCCTTGTTCATGACTAGTGCTGTCCCTAAGAGCCGCTTTGCAGGGCTGCGATGGGGCGGGCGGCACATTCTGCTGAGGGCTCTAGATTCTTATCTGCCTAATTGAGCCATCATTTGTTGACATGAGTGAGATCACGGGAGTGGCCTTTAATGCAGTTCCMGGCAAGAGCGGGAGGAGAAATGGGAGTTGGTAGAAAGGGAGCAGAAAGGGTCACKTTTTTCGAGGGGTCTTCTATGAGGATGCTGCGAGGTGTGTTTAAAAAAGAATATCATTGTTTGAGTGGTCATGGGGGAAATGCATTAAATAAAATAACTGAATTTTAATTATTTTGAAAACACTGAACTTCCTTCTACTACAAAGCCCCTAAATCTTCAGGACATGAATGTAATAATTTCAGCAATCTATGGCGAAATTATGTCAATTATGTCATTTTTTTAATTTGTCCTCATAGTAATCTGTCCAATTACAGAGCTGATTTCAGATGTTTTACAATGCTAAAGGAAAAATAGAAATCATTCAGTATTATAATTTGGTAGAAGAATACTAGAAAAGGTTAATAAAAAGTACCCTATAATTAGAAGCACAGTTTCTACTTTATTCAGTTCATCTAGCACGTCAATTTAATATTTAACTTCGACTGTACTCCCTAACCAAATTTCCTGTTTTATAGAACATAGAATTACAAGCATCCCACTGTCTTTTCAAGACATCTGTTCACCCGAACAGTCTTTTGTTCAGCACCAGGTCGAATTGATCTCATCTCTATGAAAGGTTAATTTGAATTTTGTTTTTTTTTTTTTTTTTTTTTAAGAGATTACTGATTACTCTGTTGATGAGTGACGTGGCTCAGCAACCGAGACAGCTCAGAATGGTTTGTAGAAATTACGTAACTGAGGAACATGAGGAGGTCTAACTCTAGGGGTTAGCTGGTGGACAAATGGGTAAGCTGATGGTGTCTGCCAATTTTCACATGGCCGGTAGTCATTTCACCACTGAGCTGTCAGGAGAGAGCATCAGAAGGGTACTTGATTCTAACAAACTCAATGTCTCTGCAGGAAATTTTCTGTTCTGAAAACAGCTGGAAGCTGGACAAGCATTGTACGTACTTATATTTTTTTTCTCTTGCCTGAAGCAAGCATCCACTTGTGGCTGCTGTTGGGATGAGATACAGGGTTGGAYGGACCTTTAGTTCAATAATTTAGTATGGCTGCTCTTAAGTTCTCAGGATTCATCACTTGCATTTCTCTTAGTGAGAGAAGAAAAATGAGAACAGCAAAAGTAAGAAAGACCAAGGTGTTAGAGGTGAAAAAGAGAAGTATAAATCTTCAGAGAGATTTTAGGAAAAATGCCCTTGGGCATTTTATTACATTGATTCTGTTAATATTTTACATTAAAAAATACCTCAGTATCTCATTTTCAAGTATAGGGTGCTATTAGGGAATACAGAARAGCACAGATTATGCATTGATAAAGCTATTGGGTTTCTATTTGAAAATAGACTTGATGAGGATGTAATTATCATCAGCACTTATTACCAACTGGAAAAAGATGCTATGGTTCATATCAGCCTTGAACCTTCATGATAGTAAATATATGTTCATTTTGAGAGTAGAGGCAACACCTAGCATGCCAAGCAGGACAAAAGTTCAATTTTCTAAGCTGATGTAAAAGACCATAATTGGTCACAGTCAACATATATTGAACCTGGAATCAGATTATTCCTTGCTTCCTCTTGTTTTCCGGTTTGGGAGAATAATTCCTGCAGCATTTGACAGAGTATGTGGTATTTTAATCCTGACTGGCATATTGTCAGGAAGGAAGAGCAGTGCCACACTTCCTCCCATTCTTTTTTGCGGATAGTTCAGCTGAGACCAGCAAACCTTAAAATTTGTTGGTATCCTTCTCCCTGCACAAACATAAATGCATCTGTACGTATGCAGCCAATGCAGCATTTGGGCTTTGGAAAGGCATTTTTAACTCATCCTAACAATAATTAAGCAGTATGTTAGGGCCAATAACATTTTATTCCAAAATTTGGTCACAATCTTATCCTTTCATTCTTAATACTCTATATTATATATATATATATATATATAGTAATGTTAACCATCATTTACATTTTATTGCAAATAGTTATTACTTATATTGCTCACCTCTACATGGCTACGTTGTCCTACTGTTAGGAATCAAGTTTTCAGTTTTTATAATTTTAATAGTTAAGTAGCTTTTAGTGTTAAGTTAATTGAAAGTATATGGCTTTAGTTGGAGCCCTTTATTCAGGCAGTGCTTCCACTGAGAGCTGAAGGACTCCGAAATGAGAAAAACAAAACCAAAGCAGTCTTATTAGTACACAGTTTGCCCCTTAGGTAGTAAATGTGTGTTTTTGTTTTTGTCAGTTCAAAATGTCCAATGAAAATCAATTTATGTTTTTAGTACAACAAGAAAAGAGGGACTGAAATAATAAGAACCTTAGTTTGTTGATATAGCCACTGGCAGAAAATCAGTGTTGTAGGCTGACTCATCTGTACTAGAATGGCAAAAGTAGCCCACAGCTGAATAAAAAGAAAAATCAGTTAGATTGTGCATTTTTTGTTTTGTGTATGTGCTTTATTTTTTTTTTAATTGAAATAGAATACAAGATTGTTGGTGACAGTCATAAATCTATAAATTTGGGTTATAGATTAGGTAAGATTTTAAGGACAACTTGTACAGATTTTGGGATTAACTCTTAAGATATATTTATAGTCCCTTCAAGTTGAAGAGTTCTGGCTAAATATGGAAGTTTTGATGAAATGCATAAAGCATGTTAGCTATAAGTTCTGCAAGAGACATGTTTGCTTTGGAGTTCTGTTTGCCTTCACTGATAAGTTTGCCTAGCAATGCTCGGAAATTATGATTGCCCTGAAACAGATGATGGTTCAAAAATAAGCCTTGTGCAGATTAGAAGAAGTTAATATTTGCCTGATCGGACAAATGAGCAATAAGTTTTAGAGCAGGCAAAAAAGCAGTTCTCCGCWTATCCTCTCTTGAGTAAAAAGAAGTAGAAGCTTTTAGAAATCCTCTGAAACGTTGTGGGTTCATCTTCCACGTCAGTATTTTGTGTTGCCAGAAGAACCACAAATGGCTGAGAATACGTAAAAATAAATCAACTGGTTCTACCCAGATGTTAAGGATTATTACTAATAACTTAATTTGTTTTGTAGTTGCCACAAAGTTTTTCATTACCAGAACCTCTGTTGACTGATKTCTCAAAATCCAAGACACTGTTTTTTTATTCTGAACGTTATTGTTTCTTTGTCAATTTTCTGGAAGCTCTTTGCTTCCAGAACTGGTATCAAGTATTTGTTGTCTGAAAAACATTATAAAAAGACACACATACAGTTGAATTGTTTTGTTTTGWTTTTGGGTATAGCCTTGTTTGGCATAGTGTTTCAAATAAACAAACACTGCACAGATCCTTCAGTCTCTAAATACACACTGCTGCTTTGGTGGTAATAAGCCAGAAAAATCAGATTTCATTCTTCTGTCATCTTTGTTCTTTCTAACTTGTCATATTAAAAAGGATTACTGCCATGTTAGCAGCAAAATCCTAGATTTCAAGTGTATGGAAGCAGGGGACTGCAAAGGTGGATGGTCTAGTCTCCAGAGAGAAATACTTTTTTTCTTTTAATCTCCTCATACCTCCTCTGCCTTTGTGACAAATTATTTATACTGTGTCTTTTATAGTTTAATTTGGAGGTGCCATGCAAGTATTCTGTTGCTTATTTGATGTAAATTATAAAAATTAATCTGTCATCTCAGAATGTGTCCTCCCGAAGACATGCGGGAAGTTGCACCCGCTGTCAGAAGATTAGACCCTTAACATCTGAGTCATGAACTTCACAAATCATCTGAAGGAGACAATAGTATTACCATCTGCCATTATGGTCATAGGAGGTGTGAGGTTTTTTGCAATATGGAGCAAAATTAAACGGGAAGGAGCAAATAGGACATTACAAAGGRGTTCAGTACACAGTAGGTAGAAGTTGTTTGGGCTTTTATTCAACTTAGGGAAGAAACTTTGGTGGGGCGTGGGGTGCCCCGTTTGGTTTGCACTGTGGTTTCCTCGGAAGGATGGCACTGGTTAAGCACAGTAAAGCAAACAAATTATTTTCCCCAGACAAATGTGGTTGAAGTTTTAGTAACTGCTGTTAAAAATCCTCAGTTACTGGTTGATTTGCCATGCACTTCTGTCCCGTTGTGTGATGGGTACTTCAAATGTAGTAGTAAATCCAGATGCAATTTTTATCCTATCCTATTTTGCTCATATTTTAGCTATGTAGCTCTCAGGTTGTTACAAGCGATTATTATGTGTTAGTGAGACCACTGTATACATTTAGATCTGCATATTTTATGTATTATGCTGACTGCACTGTATAGTTATTGACAAAAATTTTGTTAAACACTATGTGCCTATAGTTATAACAAGTATTTGACTTTTTAATGTGAATGCTACAGTAGATTCCTCATTTAGGGTGAAAATAACTTATCTGACTTCAGCAAGCTAATCCTAAAAGAAAAGCAGCAGAAAAGGTAATTCATTTCAGAAATGAAGTTTCAGTTACTAGCAATCCAAATGTGAAATTAAGCCCAGCTTCATCTCGCTTCGTGGCAAAATGGATTTACCTTTAGGGAAGTTCTTGCAGACTTAAGGAAATTGTCCCAAGCAATCATGTGCATGTGAAACATTAGGAGAATGACTTGCCTTGCTATGAAATGCACAACATTTATCATCTCCAAAGCTGATATTAGAAGTGCATGTTGCTGTTTACTCGATGGTTGACTTGAAAGCCACTGGSTGAACCTTCCTGCAGAGGTGGCCACGCTGCTCCAGCTGTGGCATAGCAGCGGGATTGACAGTTGTTTTGGCTGAATGGGCGTTGAACTACTTTTAGCAGTGCTTTGTTTAGGACTACTTAGTCTCTAATTGATCTGGGTAGCTTAAGGTGTTCGCTAAAGTTTTACTGACATTATTTAATACAAAACCYGTTCAAGCATGAGTTGGGCAGAGTTATTGTCATTGATTTCCCTGTTAACTCCAAAAAAGAGCATTAACCTCATCCCCTCTATTTGCTTTGAATCAATGAAGTTGAGTAAATAAGCTGCTTTTTTTTCTTTCCTGCCTGTTATGTTGCTCATTAGAATACTTATTTAAAACTGACATTTAGGTGCTCTTTGTTTTCTCACAAAATATTTTCTTCACTAGGAGAAAAGACAACTAAATGATAAAACAGGAAATAAGAAGCATTTCCAGTTCTTCTGAGAAAGAGTGGCTAGAGGAAGACAAGTGCTAAAGGAATATGACCATCGTTTTGTGATGCTTGCATGAAATACTCTCTCAGCCATCAGTAATTTACAGCTGAAGGTAGAGGTGGTGGCATCATATCAAGAGTTTTTGAGGGTTTGKTTTTTCCTAAAATGAGTGTGTTTGTCAGTACTTGCCACACAGTGATGATGGGAATTTAGAATGCGAGGCTAGTCCCCATATGGATCTCGTTAATGTGCGTAGACTGTGAGCTGACAAATTTGGCTTTTGAAGTGGTATGGGCTCATGTGCACAAAGGCATTAGTGTCCTAAGGCTCCCCTGAAGAAGGGAGCAAGGGCAGTGTGTGTGAGTGTGTGAATGTATAGTATGGTACGGTGGCCCTCCTCTTACCTGAATACTCTTAATGCATACTGCTCCAAAAGTGATGTAAGATTGACTTTCATATTAAAAATATGGATAAACCCCGGTATGACCTTTCCAGGAGTTAGCTGTGGATTACTGACTGTGATACAGTCTATTTTCCTGTATATTTACCTGCATGTGTGGACAAGCACTAATAGAGCAGGTGGATGTAATTTCTGTTCCCTCTTTGTAACTTTATGCCTCTTTGCCTTTATTTGTATGCTGAACATTATATTTCTTTATTTTGTAAGTAATGTTTTTAACCTCCTAATACTGGAGAATTAGAAATGACAAGATCCTTCCCACCTCACTCAAACCATCTAGCTCTTGTCAAGGTGAGGGAGAATCCACATGATCGATACTGCGCTCTCATGGTGTCAGGCTCGAGAGCTGAGCTGCTACGTCTGATATGGTTCTGCCAGTGAAGAAGACATCAGACTGAGGAAAGGGTATCTGCTTCCCAGAAACCAGTTGGCTGTTTTGTAGGTGGTGTCCAAATAGACTAGGATTTGTGAAGTTTACACTTCCATGCCAGAAAAAGAAAGAACGATGTTGCTTATGCTCCTTTACTCCATTTCAAATAGATATTAAAAAAAAAACCCACATATAGTTGCTATAGTATTTTTATTTTATACTGTTTAGCAACTCACAAAGGCTTTGCCCCATGTGGATATGTCTATTTTGTCTCAGGAGTTCAGGAGTGTGGACTTGTAATGCCTTTGACAACCTGAGATGATTGTATATCCAGTGGCAACAGATTTAAAAAAAAAAAAAAAAAAAAAAAAAAAAAGGAAAAAGTTAATTATAAAATGTGGGTTGCTACACATGGCTTAATGCCGGAACAGTCGATGATTTGCAAGGTTCAGCAATATCTTGAAAAGAATTATATCACCATATTCTGCTGTATGCCAGCAATGTCCTCCTACACCTAACCCTGGCAATTGCATGCAGCCTTGCTCAAAATGAGGATATAAAATTAACCTTACAAATCATTCCATGTTTGCACAGCAGCAAATATTCATATGGTCTGTTGTGAAGACCACTTATGATTTGTAGGGTTAATTTTATAGCTAGGCGTAACAAAGCAATCAACAAGAACTTGGGGAAGAAAATAGGGGAAGGTGGAGGAGGAGATCATGGGCACACGCTTTCCTGTTGTATTGCTGGTTTCTGCAGTAGTCTGAGCATTGCTTCTGGGAGCTTTGCATGAGCTGTATTTCTGCCCAGCCCTCAGAAGAAATTATGAGCCTTTGTAAAGCAGCAAGTTTAATTTCATTTTCTTTGGAATGATTTTAGTGGCAACACCCATGTAAACAGCCCAGGTATCTCATCCGGCTGGCTCTTCTGAAAGCCATTTTACAGCTTCTTCTGTACAAATCTCCTCATCTGGTTTGCCCCAAATAAACATTCCCACCACCTTTTGTCTGTGCCAGAATCTCACACGCATTTTCAGCATAACTGGTTGTAATTCTACCCGCATAATCTGATAGTAGTAAATTAAGATTAGCATTGTTGCACTTGAATTGAGAGTGCTTCCTAAAAGGGCCCTATGTTACTATGCAAAGAAATTACGTATATCTGCACTGCAGATCTAGGTCAGGTTTCCCAAGTTCATGTTGATGCTTTCAAGTTTGTTTATGTTAAGGGAGAGCAGACCCACTACATGTCAAATAGCACTGCAGTTAGTACATAGGTATGGGCACTACTCTCTTGTATGTGACTCRGAGGTTTCTGGCCACATCCTCATGTGTTCTGTTTTCCCGTAATATAAATCACTCTCCCAGATGTCTTCCTCAGTAGATATGTTAAAGGTGATCAAATCTTTTGGGGCACGTAATTGTGTGCGGCACAATTGTCTTGCCATAGAGCTTGTCAGCACCCCAGTCAGAGCGGCCAAGTTAGCAGGAGCTGAGCTGTGACAGCTTGAATGTCCTGGTACCGTGCAGCATGACCGGTATGTGCTGCTGTGACCAACACATCCAGCTCCTCCCCTTGTAGGGTGCYACCCACAGGAAAACACCCTAGAAGATAAGGTGCCTCTTTTGGATTGAGCTATGCAGGGTGAAGCAACCCATCCTTTGAAAGGAATAGTGGCTGGCAATAGTATTGTCACGACCTCAGGAGTTTTTTGTTTGTATGTTTGTTTTCTTCTCCTTTGCATCAGTGTATATAACACAGCAATCCTCATAAATGCCAAATATATGTTCTCAGGGGGAAATCTGTAGTATTTTTTCTAAAATATACAGACAAATTGAGTATTGAAGTTCTCTTCCTTTAAAACAAATATTTTCTGGAAGACTAGTCCCTCACAAAAGTGGATATTGATGTGGCATCCGTGTGGGACAGGAAAGGATTGTTTGGGCTCACTCAAGTGAAGTCCTCCTCCTCCTTTGTGGCACGGACGGACACCAGCGCGTGAATGACCCTTACAGCTGGTGCCTGTCGCCGTCACATGTTCTGCACATGGAGCCTCTCTGACTCTAGGCTTGCTGTTTTGCAATGGTTGTAGTGAAAAAGTTCCCAGAGAAAGATGCAAGAAGCAAAAGCTTTACTTCCACTTGAACTTGCAATGCCTCCCTTTATTAAAAGGGAGGTGTGTAGTGKAGCAAGAGCAGTGTGTCTGTTTTTAATTTATTGTCTATGTTGTGTTTATTTTAATGAGAAGATGAAAATGTTTACTATTTTCCTAGTGAGTGTACGTGGAAGACAGCAATATTTTGTTAAGCATGGGCAAATATAACAACATTCTGACAGGAGCAATGATTATTTATAAAAAAAAAAAATCACATGTGTATAATTGATAAAGCTCAAGTCTCCTGAAATTTCAACAAGATGGATACATTTCACAAAGCAGTTTAATTCTTTCTTAATAAGTGCTTTTTAACTCTGATAAAACAAATGGGTGAATTCTTGAAATGAACCTTTTAGCGCTACAGCATCTTTCATTCATGCTTTTCATGTAGAAAATGTAAGTGGTTGTGGTACCAAGTGTGTCTGTGTGGCCCACGGCGTGCCAGGGCAGTGCCATGTGTGGTCACCAGCCTGCAGCAGCAAGATCCTTGTCTGCGAAAGGGAAAATAACATGAACCTAGGAATGCAAGGAGGGGTTGTGCAAGTTGAAATAGGGCTTTGCTGCTATTTGGAGCCTTGTGGAGCAGTCTGTGGAAACCTGACACTTCTGGAGTGCTGGCTTCCCAGACCGGAGCGCGGGGACCATCTCTTGCAGGAATCCTGCTTGTCAGCAATCTCAGCATCAAAGCTAACATATTTATTTGCAGAAGCAAATGCAGGATCCCAGGGCCAGCATCTCTTTCATAAAACATAACAAAACACAAAACAAATTCTTCTTTCTACCCTCAGGAAAAAGAGAGGGGARAAAAAAAAAAAAGAAAAAAGAGGTAGAAGGAAGAAAAAACCTTGCATAAGGTTAACAACTGTGTGGTGAGAGGGCAGCTAGAAGGCTGAAAAATCACAATTGGCTGAAAGAGGAGACATCAACATATAGTATTCTGGTTAACTTCATTATATCCAGAAATCCCTCGTTCTTGTACAGAAATAGCTCACAGCACATTCATACGTATTGCTCACTTCATTCACTTAACATGAACTGCATCTAGTTAAAGTTCCTTCTCTCAATAATTATGTTGGAAATTACAAAGTGAGCAACTGAAGATGTCTCATAAAGCCCAGCTGCGAAGGAAGGTGTGTGCGGGGAATGTGTGATGCTAGTGAAGGTGGGTGCATACAGGATGCGCACATGATTCATGTGTATGTTCTCAAGCTGCTAGACTAAAAGTTGCTGAGCTCATCACAAATTAAATCTCACCTTTAATTATAATTCAAGGTGATCTTCAATGCATAATTAAGAATTGACTTAGAAAAAAATAAATTCGAGGCATTTTTAACAGTAAAATGTCAAGGACAAATACTTGGGTTGTATTTTTTAAAGCTCTCTAAATTCAATACTATGTTCCTAAACTGATAAAAGAAAAAAAAACAAGTTAATACCAGATAAAGAGAAACTAAAATTTATTTTTGTTTGCTTGTTGTTTTAGAGTCTGAGCAGATTGATTATTGTTTTAGGAGTAAAAATATTTTTTTAAAAAAATTGAGACTTTTATTGTGAAAATTAATCTTGGTCCTAATAATATGTAAAGCTGGGTTGTATGCTGTATTGAAAGGAAAAGGTAACTGTCATTCCGCATAGCTTGCCTTCAGGTAAATAGATCTACATGACTTGCTGGTAAGTGCTACTGGCTGTTCTCTGTATTGTGAGTTAGACTGAGATCATAAATATTTTGAAACATAATATGACTATTTTTAATTTCATATCGCATGAATTAATACCACCCTTCAGTTTGTATCTTACTGGTTAAACCGTCTGAAAACAGTTCTTTTTTTTTTTTTTACATTAACAATTTCTTTATTATAGATATAATTGTAATACATCATGTCCCAAATACCTTTATYAGAGAGTAAAAATATTATTTTTCCTGTCCTAACTCTGTAGAAAAATGGGAACCYGTGGAATAACTAAAATGTTTGCTGGAAAATTTTGCCAAGATGTTTCTTCTGCAGTGTTTTTTTTTTTTTGCTTTGTGGTATTTGAAGACACTAGATCAGAATCAAAGTGTACTTACAGGTCAACATTTTGGTGAGGAACTTATTGGAAATAATAAATCTTTCCATATGTGATGACATTTGCCAAAAAAGAAATTGGAGGGTGAGGAAGAGGTGGGAGGAGGAAACGGAGAAAAAAGAGACGTGGTGAGACAGAGTAGAGTTTGAAACAAGGATCCTCATCTGTGTGTTTTTAAGCACTATTCACATAGCTTTTTATTTGATTTACAAGTTTATATTTCCTATTATTGTGCTTTCCTTTGTTATTTTTATATAGCATTCCAGTATTTTTAAATGCTATTTATTTTTTCAAATGTTATCTTTTGTATTTTGACCACTTGAGAAGAAGAAAAAAAAAAACAGAAATCACTGATTTCTTTTAAATTAACTTTATAGTGAGCTAGATGCTGTTCTAACTATTAAATAATAAATATTTCAACATGGAAATATTTCTATAGAAAGCACTGAAGATTATATTCCTCTCTCATGAATACGACATCTTCTCTTCAAATCTTGTGGTTTCCATGTGTCTTATGGGCAAAATGTTAATGGGGAAAAAAGCATAAAGGACTAGGGATCTAGTTTGGTATGCCAAGCCATCTACACTAGTCAACACAGTTGTTAGGAGAGTTCAGATGCTGCTGACATCTTTAGCAAAAGACTAATTTTCATTTTATTTTATGCAGTCCTAGCTTAACTGATGTCCCATGCACCTACTATTACTTAAAAGCAAACTGTTGCCCAGGACAATTTAATATATGCATTTAAATGTAGTTGTTAGAATATTACTTCATTTGAGTAGCCTATGTTTAAAAATTGTTGAACTTTTTTCCTGATTCTTCTTACTTTCTGCCTTGGGTTCATATCCTGAGGTGCGAGGCAGGCTTGCTGYTGTCCAAGTGGCAGATGCTGCTCTGACACTGGTCTGGTTCAGAGCACAGACTTGTATTGCACAAGGATACAGCGGTGCAGAATATTCAGCTCTGATTTATGAGCATTTCAGTTAAAAATCTACAATATGAGAACTAATAGAAGGATCTGGTTAGTTGCAGGGATCGTGAACAGTTAAGCAACTGTGTACGTGTTTCACCTTCAAGCTGATCTCTCAGAAAATGTGGAAACGCACRCCTTACACGATTCTGTCAGAAAATGCAGTTGGTGACATTACTTACGTGCCCTTTTCACAGCATTCTCTCACCTCCCACTTGTCTTTAGCAAACCTCTGTAGTTATTCCCACTGATTAAATTGGGGCTTAGAGGTGAGCGGAGCGCTCTGGGCTATTCATCTTGTGGGGCTGACGTGATCTTTGAAGACTGATAGCAATTTGTGGATGTGCTTTTTATTTACCTGTTTAAGCTGGGTAGTAAAGTTCACACTGGGAAGTGGCGTGTGGATCTGACRGACAGCATGGATGCCTGAGCAAAAATGCTTATACACAAGCAGCTCTTGGTCTCTTTTGTGCCCACCTGGGTTACTTAATAAGCTTCCTCTCCTGTTTACTGTTTCACAGTAAATTTGGCTTCATGTTTAAGTAAAGAATGTCTCGGCACAGAAACGAACAGTTTAACCCAGAGATCCTTGGGATTAGTAATGTTAAAGAACTTTATATAAGCTTTAACAGAGAGGTAAGATAATAAATGTTTTTTTTTTCTCTAACAGCAGGAATTTATTTAGAATGGGGGGGGGGGGGAAAAAGCTAAAAGGGATTAAAGGAGCCATAAAAGTGTTGGCGCAAGCAGGCACAAGTGTTCGTCAGTTCAAAACTACTCTTAAGAGACACATGAGTGGAAATCACCATGTTAATTCTAATTATGTAAACATTATTGTTAATCATGGCTTAAATGTAAAATATATGAGGATATTTGATCCTTTTTTTTTTTTTTTTTTTTTTTTTTGTGATAGGCATTCCATGCATTGAAATACATACCGTGATTTTTAAAAATGACTCCTTAATATTATTTGGTGGGAAAGTCTGCTACGAGAGCTTCCCTCTCCTGCCAGGCTTAATGCAGAGTTCCCTGAAGTCTACCTTGATAGTAATACTAGTTCATACTTCAAGGAGCTTCTGTTGCTATAAACGTGAAGTTACGCTTAAGAATGCCTTACATCTTTTATTGTAAGACTATTTATATATAAAGGTGTTATTGGATTTGCTGCTTGTTCATTTTCAGAGTTGAAATTTAATTTTCAGGCTGGGGTCAGCATTTTTCAAAGTTTGCAAAACTGTAATCCTTGAAAAAGACCGTACAGAAAATAGCAAGCTGTTTTGTATTTGCTAAAAGCTGAGAAAGTTATTACTTTGGCTTTTGCCAAGTAAGACGACTAAAAAAAGAAAAAGTTTATCAGAAMGGATTATGGAAGGAGCAGATTTATGGCAAGTGTCTGATATATACCCAGAATCCTCATGTTTAACTAAACCAGACTTGCCCTGGGCCTTCTGGAGCACAATGCCCTTAGCAAGTAGCTTTCGACAGCTTTTTCAGGAAGCAATATTTTTCTTCAGAAAGAGGGTCACTCCACTGTTTTTCTTTTTCCTTCTCTCCTGTCTTATCTTTTGAGTTCAGGAAGTACTTTAAATTTACAGCCAGCTTTGAAGGCATGAAGCAAGTTCAGCCCCAGAAGTATTTCCTGTTATGGCATTAATCTAATTCCATGAAAGTGGAACTGATTTTTCATCTGTAAAGTAGATAAAGTGCCTGGAGCAGCAGACCATTACTCTGGGTTATCATGATAAAGAGGCTTAGTTTTGACACCAAAGTGTTTATCAGCCTAACCAGGGGAAGATTTCATCCTTTTTGTTGAAAGAGATATTAATGGATTATAATATTTCTTTGCTTCACGGAGACAATGAGTTCATATAGAAAACGCTGACCTGAACTAACAACGTTCCCATAACAAATTATAAGTTAATTTATCTGGAAACCTGAGGGACCAGGGAAGACCAGTTGTAAAGTGATAATATGGTGGGCTAGTATTTCCTCGGTACGTAATGGTGTAAATTTCTGATTTCTAAAACAGTTCCAAAATTGTTAGAGCTGCAGCTCTCTGTATGGCTTCAGTGCTACCTGGGTGTGGGGGGCAATCTAATGGGCCTCCTGTTGARGATGCTACCAAATATATAGCATAGTAGCACTTGGATACTCTAGGTGAGACCAAGTTTTGCACTTCTTTTAATGACTATTTTGATTTCATTTTTTTTTTCTAACAGTGCCTAAAACACTCTGCATTTTCCTAARGCATGCAACATTGCACCTTATTCCTTGTTTATAATGCTGCCTTTTACAGTGTGTGTTAGGTAGAATTGAGTTAGTGCTTATGTTCTAAACAGGTATTTTGAAGATAGCACTTCAACTTGCCCATAAAAATTGGTGCAGATTTAAAGCTTTCACTATTTGGCAGGTGTGCACAAGTGCAAACTTTATATTCAGGTCTTTCAGACTGTAGCAGCTGCAAGAAAGTGTCACAGTGCCCTCCCTCCTAATGCTATTTCTAGTGTGATTAGTTAGGCATCATCTCCTCAAGTACAAACTCACCTCCAGATTCGATGGCGGTCGCTTTTGGAGTTAGGGATAAAGAGTATTTGTTTTTGGGCGTTAATGTGTCMGTAGCTTTTACTTCTGGGTCTGGCACCAAATGCAGGAGATGATTTGTTCCAGAAGAACCTGTGGGCCCACCTGGCCTGGTGCCCTTGCAGCTTCAACCCTTGGGCTAATAGTTTTGCCTATTTTGTTTTGTCTGGAGAACAGTACTCAGTGGGTGAGTGTAGTGAGCGTGGCTGTAGGCAAACTCCTTCCTTATCTAGATATGCTTATTGTATTTCATGACAGACAAGATAAAGATAAGACAACAGCCTTCTCAAATCTCTGTATACAAATAAACTTAAGGCAGGGATGCCTGTGATTTCTTGTGAGCAGTGCGCTCAAGTCCTCAAGCAGCTTTTCTTGTCCTAACCACGTATGTTCACTGTTATGTCTGTTGGGTAGGGCACTGGATGGGCTGCGAGTTAAAAGTCTCCTTGCTCTGTGGCTGAGAGAAGGTAATCCCTGGGTGACAGGTTAGCCCTTGGCCCRCTCGGGCGTATGGTGACATGGCCTCACATCCCCCTGGAAGAGGAGAAATACCTGAGGTGCAGAGGCAGAAGTCCCTCTGCCCCGGCATCCTGGGCATCCCTGCCTCCCGAGGCGGGATTAGGGCTCCAGCCTTGGTGGTTTTTTCACTCTATTGATTTGTGCCTGTTGGAGCTGGGGGAGGAGGGTGAAAGGGAAGAAAATGATGATTCCTCTACTTATCAGGTCATTAAGGCTATATGTTGCATATAATCAATATTTTAAAACTTTCTGCTGGAGAGCTTTGACTGTAAATTTGCTCTGGTTGCCTTGGGGGAAGAGAGGGGGAGTTGTGTGTTACTACAGGAAAAGTACGTCTTGCTGCAAAACTGCACCTATGGTTTCAATTAGTGACCTCTCAATTATAATAACGTAATGAGGAGCAGTGAGGAGGTGGGGATAACCTGGATAATTGCAAATGTGGCTAACACAAAACATATGTAAAATTAGACCAYGTGAGCCTATGTTGAGGGCTTAATAGGAAGAAAAGGAGGGTCAATGATAAAAGTTGTTGTGTGCAGTTAGATGCATCACTGCAGGTAGCAGAGAACCCTCGTGGCTGTGACACTCCTRCATCCAACCTGCAAATCATCTGCAAACCAGTAACCCAACCGTGAGTGATCAGGAAATGGGGTTCAAATGCCAGAAACACGATTTTAGAAGCAGTAAATACCTTATCTTTGAGTAAARGAGTACTTACTAACAGGCCTTCTATCGAGCAATGAAGTGATTTTTTCAGAACTGTTGCTAAATAATCCATTAGGTCTTTTCCTTCAAGCACTAATAATTAATAAACATTTCCATTGTCAGATCTGTTTGCTTCTGACTTTCTTCATTGTTTTAACTTGGTGTAATAAATACCACAGTGCCTTCAGGCTKCTCCTTCATGACAGTCAAAGATGATGCAATTGTATTTTGCATGTCTGCCAGAAAATATGAGCTTAATATGTAGTGTGCTAGCTGAAAAATKGATGTAAATTGTTCCCTTCCTGGATGTTTATGACTCTGTTCACATTTATAGTGAATATTTGTATTCATTCAGTCATAAGCCTACTTAAAGGAAGAAAAAAAAAAAAGGAAAAAGGGAAATGCTTAAGGTAGAAGAATATAATCTATTAGTTTGATTGTAATTGTACGTATTGCCACCTTATCTAAGGCAATGGCATAAACGTTTTTGTCATTCCTGGCACTTGAAAATGGGAGTATATTGTCTTTTTCAAAATCACTGTCTGAGGATTCTAAACAAAGACATTTCTAAATTAATGTAATGCTTAACAAGTATTTCTATATTTTGTTTTAGATTATTAGAGATAGTCCTGTTGCTCAAGCAGTCCTTGAGGTTTCTAGGCAATTATAGGCATGTAAGCTTGAGGGTTTTACAAGGCAAATTAGAAGAGACTGTAATGAAATAGAGTTAATGGATGCCTGGGTAAATATAATTCACTTGAGAGGAGTCAGTTGGGCTTCTGTAAGGGGAAATCCTTAAAGATGTATGGAGTTGTTTGGAGGACTCGCCAAATGTGAATAAGGGGTTACCTACAGCTATGCCCATGTGGGTGAGGTTTGCCGTACCCCAGGAGCCATCTCAACATCGTGCTGAGAACTGCCACTCCGTTACGTCTGGTGTGGGGGAAGGAATGGGCTAGATTAGGTTGGCTGGACAGAGCTGCCTGAGTGCTTAGTTTGCTCTGAAAGGATTGCTTGGACTTGCCTGGGCTACTGCAATGCAACCCGATTTCTGTATGAGGAACTTGACTGGAAAAGAAACGGTGTAAAGCATGAAAACATGGAAGCTGACACAATCATAGTGGCGTGGATGAGGATACRTTAGGATTAACTGTGCACTGTTTCTTCCAGTGTGATAACTGAGTGTTGCCTTGTGAAGCTGGTAGTAGCCAGATTCAAAACAAGCACAGGTAGTAGATCTGGGTCACGCCTTGCCAAAGGGTGCTCGGGATGCAAAATGTCGATTTCCAGGAGAAGTTACTGGAAGACAGATCCATCCTGCATTGCCTAAAAAGACAAACTATGGCGTGCTCAGACTTGAGCTGGAAGCAGTTGAGGGGCTGAAGAGTAATCAGGGGAAGTACGGTGAATGTGTGCCTTGTTCTTGGACTTCCCTTTGTGTATCTGCTCATGGCTGTTATTGGACATTGACCTGGATGCACCTTTGATTGAATGAGCATAGATTTTCTTGTGTTCAGTATTGGAATTTGGGGACTGTTTTCCAGAATGCCTCAAGACATTAAAAGATTTGCCAAAAAAAAATCCCACTCTACAGAGAGAGATGCCTCTTCGRTATGAAGCTGAGAGGAGCAACTGTTTCCATTTGCTATTTCTGCCTTGGGTGTTGGTGGAAGGAGTAACTAGGATGAAGCTGTGGAAATGACAAGTTCTGGCAGAGCAGAGGTGAGCCTGATGCTCAGTTGGCGGCAAACTGCCCCTTATGGGTGACCTRTTATTATATCCAGCAGAGCTTCAGTGGAAGTGGAATATCTATTTTTGCAGAGTAAGTACAATTAGAAGCACTATTTCAAGCGGTATATATTTCTCTTCAGCTCTTGCCAGAAAAGATGATTGGAAAAGTCTTTAGCACAGTAATCTGAAATGAGCTTCAGATGTCTCACTCTAACAACAACACATCCCTCAGCTCTGAGGGGCTATGCAGAAGAAGATTTCTTTTTCTCTATTATTTCTTTCATTGCACCACAATTGCTGTTGCATTAAAAATTATTTGGGTAACCTTGGTCTCAATAAGTTGACAGGAATGCGAGTAAAGCCAGCAAATTYGTAGCTGCTAGTGGCTTGTCCCACTTCCATTTGAGGGCAAGTGTGTGTTTCTCTGGATATTTGATATTGTGAAGTTACGTTTACTTGCTGGACGAGTCGTTTCTGTCTGTCCTAGTGTCTTTTATGGCCAACYATGTAATTCTAGTTGTATTTTGTTTATTGTCTTGTGTCAATTCGGGGATGCCAAATCATGTGGCCGTGGCCGGGAGAGTGAATGAATGCCTGGCAGTCAGCTGATGCCATGTTCTCTGTGCAGGGGGGAGCACATCGCAAGCCATGAGAGGTATCAATGCACAAAACATGCCYTTTTCTTCCCAAAATAAGAGCATCTTCCCAGCCTAGCCCATGCGCTAGAGTTGTTTAGGAAAAAAAAAATTAACACTGTTTCTGTCTACACTGCCAGTATTAATGTGTCTGTTATACTGCTGAGTTCACAGTAGTGTTCAAAATCCATTTGTGTTCAGTTTTCTCAAGGGGAGGAGATAAGTACCATTTCTGCAAAGTCTTTGGTCAAGAGCAAACTTCTCTGGACAATTTGAACATAATCATCTTAGCCATCTGCTCACCCTTGCTCGTCTTGAGTTAAAAACAAACAAACTGGAAATTAGTATCTGGTAAATATTCATTTTACATGGTTTCTCTTACAGTGAGAAAGCAGCCTGATTATTTTCAAGTAAAATTTCACATAGTTGGATTGAAATATGAATTATTTCCTCAGAAGTAGGCAAGGGGCATACTGTTTCTCTTGAGATAATGACATGCATGTGCTCATGACTGATTCAGTGTTTTGATCTCAGATGCTCTGGACATCTATCATGTAGCTACTGTCATATGAATTACACATTAATATCACTCAGTTTTACTCTAGTGTTTGTAGAAGTTCCCCTCGTGACACAGAATTAGCAATAGTGTTGTATACTTACCATATTATGGAATTTTTTTTGAAGGCTGTCTACTTAAATGTACATTTCTGAAGGCTGTCTACTTAAATGTACATTTTGTACACATTTCTAATTTAATCGACGTCATCACTAATTTAATTAACTGATTTAATTGAAATAGCATTTGGAATACTTACAGAAGAATTCATTTCATACACAAAATCATAGATGATAATCCTGACTTCCACAATTGAAAAAGTATATATGATCCGTCAGCCCTAAATTTCTATCTAATATTTTAAAATATTAGTGAAGACTTCAATATGTAGTGAAATTAGCTCACAAGGACACTTATTAATTACATGTAAATACTAGAGAAGAATCTATTTAAACAAATGTCTGTCCTACATGCAGGTGCCATGGAAAATTGCTGTGTGTGTCCGGTTAACGGGGCTATTTTTGTGTTTCCCATCCACTTCATTTTCTGTTTCTGGGCAGTTGTACTGTCTGATAAATGTTGGCCAATTATTTCATTATGAAGATAGGAAGAGGAGCCTGGCAGAGGAGCATCAGCAGCAGAGGTAGGGCAAGACAAAATGAGCAAGATGGAGAGAGCGTTTTGAACCTTAGATATGAAACACACTYGATACAGTTATGGTGATGAAGCTTACAGTTATAAACCATTGAAAAAGAAAACGACATTCGATATGAAAGAGGAAAATAGAGCCCATAAATAACTTATTCAGGAGTGGGATGTGCAGGGGCATGACTGGTGCCTCCTGCACGGGTGCAGGCCGAAGGGAGAGGGTTCCCTGGCTGGGCCTGGGTGCAGGAGACACCAGGAGCACTTGGCCGAGCCCAGCACTGTCATTTTGAAGCCCTGTCACAGCACACGTGGCACCAGCCRTGGGTCCCACTGCCGGCTGGCAGGAGGTGGCTGCAGCCACTGCAGAGCTGAGGGCCGCTGGTGCAGCGGTGCAGGGAGCAGAGCGGAGCCGGGGCTGGAGGGACTTTCTCACTGACTGCAGAGCGAGGCGGCGGCGGCGGCTGTCTTCATGCATCTTAGAAAAGGAAGGACGTGTTTTGGGAAAATAAGGATGCAAAGGCTGGTGAAGCAATGTGGATTTTTTACTGCTACAGAGTTTGTTAAAAAAAAAAAATAGTTAAAATATAGTATGAATATTAGCTGGAGCAGGAGAGGAGGCTGGTGCTGAAAAAGGCTGCCCAGGGAGGTTGTGGAGTCTCCTTCTCTGGAGGACTTCCAAACCCACCTGGATGCCACCCTGTGCCCCGTGCTCCAGGTGCCCCTGCTGGAGCAGGGCGTTGGACTAGATGATCTCTAGACATCCCTTCCAATCTCAACCATTCTGTGATTCTGAGATATGGAGAATGAAACATTTTTAAGAGTTAATTACAATAGCTAATTTAATAATTAATGTAATAATTCCAGGAGGATATAAAAACGACATGTGATAGGAAGTTTACTTCTTTTTTTAAAGTTAGCAGTCTGCGGTAGGAATTGAGTCAGTCTTTATGCATAGATCATCTACTGTAATGAAGCTGCAGCCTCGGTCAGATGCTTCAACATTGCTGAAACATGAATAAATAATAAAACTATAGTAATAAGAAACAGCAGTCCATCTGCACAGGATGCACCACGACCCTAAATTCTATATATGTCGAGTGTAGATGAGTTGCACAGTTTGGGTTTCTTGGGGTAGCACACATTTCCTTTGTAGAGGAAAATCAGTAAAAGATTTGGTCATTAAGCAAGAACTATTTTTGTATGCAAATTCCTCTTAAAAGGAAAACAAAAAAGGATATATTCTAAAACAAAGTAARTGTTATCTGTGTCTAGCAGAACTTCCTGCTTTTGAGATTTTCCATTACTAGATCTGAGTGTTCCAGGACAGGAGATATTGAGTTGTTTTCTAATTGTAAAGCAATAGCATGCTGAAATCTGAAGAAATACTCATTATACAAAATGATATATTCAAAGGCCTTACCTTCCTTTCTATTCCTTACTGTCTTGAAGTGAAGTGTAAAGATAGCAGGCAGATGACAAAGGGAAAAATCAGCTGTCCTTGGATAGAGACACCCTAATAAGCACTTAGCAAGATACTTAATGATTAACTGTGTGCATTAATTAGTTACAAGTGTTATGTGCCATTAATAAATCTATACTTAATTACAATTTTAAATACCTTATGTGTTTTATGATTAATTCTCTAACTGAAAACAAGCATTTACATGTTTGCAAATAAGTGGTGATTGCCGAGTAATTATCATGAAATTAACTAAAACGAATTGTTAACTGTGTCACTGTAACTTGCTCCTTTCACTCTGTTTAAGAATGAATGAAACTTCAGGCTTTTTTTTTTTCCCCCACAGTTTATCTGTGTATTTGCATGAGAGCTAAATGCTCCCGCTTATTTTCAGGTTAAGAAACAAAATGAACAACGTTCAGGAATAGCAGCTCATTTGTTACAGTGGTAGATACCACTGTTTTCTTGCAAGTAAGTTGGTATGTTCTTGTTTTGGCAGCTTTGTGCATTTCTAAATGAGTAAGAAAAACAATCCTGGTGTGTATTTGGCAAAATGCAGTTTACCTGATTTATGTAACTATCGTGCCTTAGCTAGAATAAATGATAGCAAAGTGCATTTTGTTTCGGTGTTAGAAGTGATTCTATCAGATGTACTACGATCTTACAGTCTGTTTTTGTCCCCTCGAAAGTTGGCTGAACTCTTAGTTGACTTCAGCCAAGCCAGGCCGTTGTTGTTCCGCACATAAGGAACTGGTTTGGTGGCTTAAGCTACTAAAAATGCAGTCAAAAAAATAGTAGTTTCTTAGAATTACAAATTAAATTATTCATCCTTTAGAAAGCAGATGAAATGAGTGCCTACTAGTTTAGAAAAATATGGTGGTGAAATAGTTTCGTTCTGTTCCCACAGTTATATCAATACATGTTCTTCAGTCCATTGTCACTTCTTATCTTTGGACTTACTTTGTATTAGTTATCAGAAAAATGCTATGTAGCCAGAAGAGCAGCAACAAAATGTTTCATCCACTTTTGTTTCTCCTATACCTCTTCTCTCACCATTAAAAGCTTAACTTATTAGCAAGATTTCAAGCATTTATTATGAAATAATAATGCTGACTTAAGTAGAAGTGTTTCCTGTAATCAGCTTTCCTTTTCTGAAACCTAAGAAGCTCCCAACCTTCATGGAGAGCTTTGCTGTTATTGCCACTCTCAACACAGATGGGCTCTTATATCCCTACCTTGTCCATCTGACCAGTTTTGGTTCTTCCTTTGTATGATGCTAGCAGGAGAGGAAGGGCTGTTCAGGCACAAGGCTGGACCTTGCAGGAAAATGAAGGCCCATTGTGGTCTTGGCATACAYGCAGAGATTGGAGCTTGCTTTTCTTCCTCTGCAAGTTACCATTATATTACACAGTTGATGGATTTAAATTTCCACAAAATTAGGGAATTTGATTGTCAGCTTATGTGAACACTTGTCTTCTCGAATAAAAGTGCTGCGTTTATGTAACTTAGCAAGTAAATTGTGAATAAGGTATTTCTTTTCTGGAAAAAAATCTTCCCCCACAAGCGCACCAGAATAGTGTCCTGCTCACTTGTGTTGTTTAAATCCACAGATTTCGTGTCCATTCCTTAATTTCAATCACGTGGGTGTGTTTTTTTTTTTTTTYTTTTTTTTTTTCATTTAAAAGGATTGAGATTGATGTTACTTGCGGTAACAGCATTTCGGTTGTGCTCTTTGACTTTAAGTTACTGCTATGAAGATGGATGTTTTCTGAGCAGAGCTGGTGGTCTATCAGACACATTAATAAAATATACATTGATAAAATAATGCACATCATCCGTTAGGGTGTTTGAGAGAGAGCAAATGAGTTTCCTCTTCAGGATGGCCATCTTTTGTAAAAGTAAGTTTTTGATCCACTTTTACCAACAAGAGAATTATTCCACTGCGTTCTCCATGCATATTCAGCCTTCTCTCARAACACCAGTGCTGATGCTTTCAAGCAGAGTGAAAATTCACTGAGAGACTCTGGATTAGATGAGAAACTATTAGTAGGAAGAGTGAAAGACTGTCTTTGAGGTTAAGATAGTGGGTCTGGAACTATAAAAAAGGCCAAATTCCTGGGTGTGCCTTAGAGCTTGGTGCAGGACCTTGGCTTAGAAGCTTGCCCGTTTGGTTTATTTCAATAATGCTTGTGAAATCTTTTGAGCTTCTGTTATAAGCACAAAGTATCAGAATTATTTGCCTTGTTGTTGACAAATTGCCCCAGGGATAACAGCTTCAGCCAAGTATTTCCTTTTGTATTCACTAGTAGTTATATATGTGRTATACCCCTGAGTCCCATCTGTCCCTATTATGATTGTGATGTGCTCAGAAAGCAAACTGTGAATTATATTTCTGGAGGAATTAGAAGCATCTTCTAAGAAAATTCTCTGTTTGAATGTAATTATATATAAAGATATTAAAAATTGAGATTCCATTTTGTTGTTCTAATACGAAGACTCGATCACTGAACAAAGTGTCAAAGGAGATGGCTGGTGATGGATGCAGTGTTCAGGAGTTATGGGCTATGTAAGCCAGAGTATAGACACGTGCCTGTGCTGGGGCGTATCTATGTATACACAGGGGTATGTGTCCTTGTGTTCCTATGGAATCCCTCATGTCTTGAACTCTCTTATTTTCTGAATAAGTGAGGTGCACGTGTATAACACAATTTAGAATTAGTTTTTCTGGTGATTTCCAATTTTTCATTGTTGCATCACAAGTGTGATTGCAATTTTTAAAATTGTTTTTCAGATGTATATATTTTGGGATATATTTACTCTACAGAAAGCTAGAAAAGATATTTTCAGACTTGGAAGTACTTGCAGAAAAAGTCAATGTGAACTTTATTTCCTAATGAGGTGACTAACCTTAAAGCACTTCAGATAAAGAAAAAACAGTAATAATGTACATTATATTGCTAACAAAAAAGATGCATTTTTAAAAAAAAGAATTTTTTTTATCAATACTGGGGGGATTTGAGAAGCCAGCAGAACATGTAAAAAGCCAATACAAGTGCAGAACGGCTGCAGGACACTACTGATTTTACTATGTCTCATCAACTGCAAATTAATTTTGGTGCAGTTTATGAAACTTGTGTTGTTCTGGTTCTTGTTCTTCATAGCAGGTGAGATCTTTAGTTCATGTGAATTAAGCTATTACAATGTTATGAGATAGAGCCAGAAATGAAATCTGGCTTGCATACCCAAGTATTGGAAGCCAGGCCTTTTGGAAAGCAGCCTGTAATAACTGTAAACTTATATAATTTAATCCTAGGTATTCCTTAGGCCCTCCAAGTCCTCTGGATGTCATGGCCCAGATTTATTCTTTTGTAATACCTTGTCCTATAGGATACAAGGAACACAGGGATTTGGTGGAGTCTAAACTGAAGGAATCCAGCCTTATATGTCACCTGTGAGAAACTATTTGAAATCATTATTACTAAAATATATATTTATACAAAAATAGAAATGTTGCACGTTAAGTTATTTTTAATAGTTTCTCATATAAATAAAGATAAATATTGTAAAGACTAATTAGCCCTGCTAACTTTTCTCCTTACCATATCTGCAGGTCAATGGCCTGCGTGATGATGGCTCTACTTCTAACTGTGCTACTTCTTCTAATTGTCTTTTTGATGTTAAAAGATGGAATAGCAAGTAAGATTAATTTCCATCTTTGATAAAGGCTATGCTATTAAGCAAGACAGCTATGCCATCTCTTCTCTGCAACATCTAGGAGTTTTTTTGTAGGACTAGAGAAAACTGAAATTCTGTAAAACAAAACAAACAAGCAAAACACTTTTTAAAAAAAGCATTTTCTATCTTTGGAAAAAAAAATAGTTTAAAACAGCTTTGCACTTTTGTAGCRTGCTTTACCTAAGACAGCTACTGTGGCAATGTAAGTTCAAAACAGATTTTTTTTTTTTAATATGGCTTTTCAACATCTTCTAGTGTTTCAGTCTGGGAAAAGATACAAGATTATTTGGCTTTCCTGTTAGTTGCTGCAAGTCTTTTTTGGTGAGGGCATAGAAATATGTACTTGTAAAGCTACCTTCTTTGTTTCCCACAGGGCTCTCAGTTCTTAACATTTGTTACCAAATTCCTAAGAAATACTGTAGAAGAAAAGGGCATTGGTACTCAAAAAATCAAATCAATATTTATTAAGAATACGGGTAAATGTGTTGAGATGCCGAAAGGAATCAGATGACAAGTCCCTAACAGGGACTGTGAATCTAGGTCATAGTCCACATGTTCACAGTGTGAAAGAGAAATATTCATACAAAGACCTTTGAATACTCATCTGTCCCTGTTTATACATTGTGAGTAGGAAATAATAAATACTTGTGTCTGTATTKAACACATGCCATCTTAGTAGCTTAAAATAAAAATATTAACTAGAACCTGGCAGTACCTAGAATCTGGCACGTCCTGTTCTTCCTTCATTCCTTTTCTTTGTTTTTTTTTTTTTTTTTCAGTGAAATATCATGTGATTTTGTATTTTCAGCACCTTTGGCTGTGCTCTTCTTTGAGGTGCCAATAGTTCTTGCTGTAAACAGAAAGGCAGAAAAAGTGCCCTGATGAAACAGTGGTGGTCATTGAAATACAAGAATATTCAAGGAGATCCAGTAGCCTCGTGTTACATTCCTGCAACATTCTCTAAGTTCAAAACTGGCGTAAATTCCAGCAGTTGCAGTGCAGCCTCAAGCCTTCCTTTATCATTCTAAGTGTGCACCTAAGGATAGTCACAGTAAAAATGATAATTGTTGCAGCTTGGACAAAAATAGAGATCTGTGTACGTCATAGACACTCATTTATTGCATGCAGAGTTAATTGGGGATTTTAAGTCTGCCGTCTGTTAGAGATGAAGTTGGATAAATAATATAAAAGTATTCATTTTTGGGGAATGAGAATTGACCACATAGGAAACTTGATCTTCAGTAATAAGAATAGTAATGGATATAGCCCTTCTGTTAGAACATTTCAATACAATTCTGAGGCACTGTTAAAGTTATGAGGCAAAAATTACATGACAGTGGYATCTGGCCAGTCAATTCATAGCAGAGCTTTAGATTAAACCTGTTGCTGTGCCTGCCTTGCTGCCTTTTCTTAAAGAGCTTTGTGAGCTTGGCAGGTTTTCCAGCACATAAGCATTAAAGGGGTCCATGCCAGYGAGCAAGACACCAGCAGGAGAGTTGGGGATACTCTCCTGTCCTTGTTCCCGTTCAGAGGCCAGCCTCCATGTGCAGGTAGTCAGTAAAAGGGCAGCTTGTTGTTGAAGCAGTATTTTATTTGGCCAAGAATGGGTTTGTGTTGTAAGAGCAATGGTAATTTAATTTCAGCATTGATACTGGACAAGAAATGTTGTGCAAACCTGAAGCCTGGCTATGCCAAAGACAATATGTGGTGTTTACTGCAGAGTTGAAGCTATTAGCTGCTCTAATAAATAAATATGACAAGGTTTTGGACTAAGTTGAGATTTTTTCATATATACAGTGTTTATTTGGGATAATATATTTTAATTATGGATCATGATGGTAATATAGTAAAAATGCAGTTGCTACCAGTGAAAAAATCAGCATCTTTCAGCATTCAGCTGGCAGTAGCCATTCTTTGAGTTGCTTTCTCATTTGGCCACTGCATGACATCTCTTGGAAAATATTGATATTTTCTATTAGTAACTGCTACCTTAGAGTATCCTTTATAAAACATAATGTGTTAGCAGGATAAGACTACCCTGAGTCAYTGCACTGTAATAGATGACAAGTAGGGGCCAAGTACATAGTATAAGAAAGTGAAATATCAGAGCTGTGCTTGGTGGTTATTGATTCTGGTATTTTCCTTGTTTTGGAGGGTGGGTTGGTTTGTTTAGTGATTTTAGTGATTATCAAACTTGGGGATCAATGGAAAAGAAATAGGGAAAATTTACTCTGTTAATAAACAAGAACAATATGTTTTCTTCTTATATGCAGTAAGGTTAATACTGTGCTATAACAACTTGACCAAGAACACATGTAAATTAGCTGCACATTAGTAATTGAAAAATATAAAGCATATTCTTCCTCTCCTTGTCCTGTTATGGAGAAGAAGATTCAAATCAGAGCTGCTTCCTTTGTTTTTTTTCTGTTTGAAATTTCCTGAAAAATCACTGGTTAAAGTAGAGTTCAAGCACTGACAAATTTTGATCCAAAGGGCAAGTTTGGATCAAAAAGTTGTGCTCAACTGGAAGCATTCTTATAACTGGAAATATCGTATCACTTAATTGTATGACACTAGAGGGACCTTCCTAAGGATAGGGAATGTAATTCCTAATCAGAGTTCTTAGGTCACTGAAGGGTTATTATTTGACTTGTTGATGGCATATTGATGAGTTATTACCAAGGGAGATGCCAGATATTCCATTATTGTTTCTTCGTATCATATTTATGCAACATAACCCCTGTTGGMCTGCGTGTATATGTTGCTTGCAGGGCCAAGCAGAGCATCTTTTCCTGTTGCTTAGCTTCTGGCTTGCTGAGTTTCTTTTCCCTTGTCTTTGAAGCCCTGGAGCTCAGTCGCAGTGGCCTGTGTGATGAAAAGCAGAGTCTGCGAGAACTCCTGTTTGCACAGCACTTGTCCACTGGTACTTCCTGCTTATCCCCTCGCTGCTAGATTGTTTGTCACATTTGAAGTCCCAAAGCTTGTAGGGACACCTTTTAATTCTTGTTTATCATTATGCATATTTCACATGRTATCATGTATATTTTGTTGAGGTGTGTGCTTCCCAAAGCAGTTTAAATTTCATCTTGTAAATTGCTTGTCATGTTACAAGTCTCTGTGCACAAAAACTGGTTATACTTCTGATCTTCTTTCCTGGGGGCATGTCACTGCTTGGAGGCTTCTCCATCTTGTTTTTACCATGCCATTTTCAATGCCATTTTGGGAATTGTTTTCTTCTCTTTTTTGGGAGCTGCTCATCTAATAGGTAAAGATTTTTGATAGGTGTCTGTTAACATATGAAGCACATTTGTGTGGTGAAACCAGATTTAACATACACGGTCCCTGCATTCCTAATTGTCAGAAAGGTGACGTGTTCTGTCAGTAATGATTTTACTTGTTGATGCAGATTCAGATTTTAGGAGGGGAGTATATCCAGATCTCTCTCTCCATTCACAGTCTGGTGTTTTACACCAGCGTGTACCTTAAAGCATTGGAAGATGCATGTTTTTCAACTGCATGTTACAAAGCATCCATAAAAGTCTATTTAGAACATGTTATGTACTTAGAAGTATCTTTAAAACTGTATTTATGCCTTTAGTTTTTTTAAAATGAATTACAAAAATTTATTAATATTGAATGGTATGTAATCTTTTTAGAAAAGAGAACAAGGGGAAAAAATCACTGCCAACTGGTGAACAGCTAATTCACTCGATATAAAACAAAGATGCATTTCTGTAGGGCTAACGACGTGCATCCCATCTCCTTGACAACCACTCTAATTACCTCAGCTTGGACGATCAATATTTGATCTCTTTCCCACCATACAAACATGTCACTTTAACTCCATAGCTTTCTCGTAGCTTTTTTGATAATTTGCAGCCAAGTGAAAATGGTCCTTTCTATTTGTTCTTCCTGGCTTCAGGCCAAGGGTTCTCTCAATAGCATAATGCAGTTCATTGATATGAATTTGTTGATCTCCTGGGTAGTTTTTCACAAATTTAGGGCAATTAAAAGCCTTTATAAAACATTTCAGCTGAAGTTATCGGTTGTTCAATAATTTTGCTTTTAAAAGTTACTTCATCGYTTTATGATCTTTTTTTCTTTGTTCATAAAATAACTTGAGAARAAAGACAAAGCAGCTATTTCATTGACTAGTTTTTATATATATTTTATATATTAAACAACTTTGAAATTTACAGCTTAGTGACAGTTTAGGCATAATTTAATTGGGCTGTTTGATTTGTTAAGAATAGCAAGCTTTGAATTGTTTGAGAAGTAATTCTTTTCAATAGAAACAATAATGAAACTTGAGGAACTTTAAGACTAGTTATGGAAACTCTCTAGATATATCATAGAAGATACAAAAGGAATCCAGTGTTAGGGGGTTAGGAGGGTGTTGTGGGTTTTGTTTCTTTCTCAATAGCCTTTTTTTAAGAGAGATTTTCTCTCACTTGAGTGGCGGAGATATTGTAGGATTTGCATGCAGTTGCAACCATGTGATTGAATCCATGAAGAGCTTTACGGTGACTTAGATAATTTCAGAATTTATAGGATGAGCATCATATAACAGAATGCCTTCTTTAAATAACAGAACTATCAGAAAGGCTATGCAGTCTTATGGTGTCTTTTGTGGCTTGCTACAGATTTTCAGTTACTGTCATCTGACTTCAAAATGCTRCATATCTCACTGTGAAATCTCATGCAAAGAGCTACTGAACTTCTGACACGTAGGTAAGGAGTCCAGTTTCCTTGGAGTGAAAATGATGCTCATGAGGAAAACAGAGTTCATGGTCACATGTAGAGGGAATTTTTGTGGAAAACTGGGAAGGATATGTTTGTCATTTTGGAGTGCAAAATCCATAAATGTTTACTTTGATTCTTTTGTATATGTTATACAAACATGTTTATGGAATATGGCTTGAGTGCTGTGGTGAAAATACCTTAATTGCTTCTTTAAAGATTTTACTGATGCTTGGATGACAGAAAATTGTAGATTTTTTTCCCCTGTAAAATTGCTACTGAGATTTCCAGCCAGTTTAAATTGGGTATTATGGGTTACTGAGAGGTCTTAAATTTGATAAGCAATTATATTCTTTAAAATAACTATAGCTGATGCTGTGTGCAATTACACACAAAGTTATAGGTTTGGAGTGAAAAAACATCTCAGAAACTACAGGCAAAATGCCCTACCCTTCTTTATTTTCCATACTAAATGAGGAAGTGATTCTGAGAAATAAGTGATTGTCTCAAAGACCTAACAACGCTTTGAAATCTGATGTAGGTCATGATGTTGATTATGTTTAAAAAACAAACAAACAAAAAGACCAGAATTAAGGTTACAAGGGCTGATCTTAAAGGTGGCGTTCCTCATCCTTGAAGCATTGCCTTCTTCATCTTGACCAAGTTTCTTTGATTGCGAGACTGTTTAGGGGCTAGGGAAGTAGAGTGTGTAGATAGGGAAGAATGCAGATTGCACATTGTAGAAGTACAATTTATCATTTCTTGTTCATAAGCTCCACTGAAAGAAAGGACACTCTGCCTGAACAGAGAGCACCAAGCAGGTGCAGGTTTATTATGCTATGTTCTGATGTGTCCAAAGGCTGTATAGACATAGTCTGCGCAACACTAAACCTGAGTTAATGTAGCTTTTTACTTGGATGCAGCCATAACTAACTTGGGCTTAACACTGCATTAACATAACTACCCAACCCATGATTCTTGAATGTGCTTGTGGCTAGCCAGCCCAGATCATAAAAGCATGAATCTGCCTATAAAACACTATTCAAAATACTGTAAACCTAAATGAATCAGTTTATCAAATTGAAGGATGTTCATATAGACACAGCACTAGAACTGCACTATTCAGACTAGTCACATTTGGAGCAGATGTCCCATGTGTCTGAGCTCTCATGTTGAGATTTACCACCTTAAGACATTTCTTTTTCTTCCCCTCCCTCTTCCCCCTCAATAAATTGTGAAAAGTCTGTAGCAATTTGCAGGAATTTTAGCGTTGGGAATGCCACTCACAGATTAAAATAGCCTTTCTGCAGCACCCACCAGTTTTCAAACTACTGACAGGGAACGTAGAAGTCCTGACATGTGCCTTGACTTTGGTTCTTCCAGGCTCGAGGGGGAAGGTGTGTAGGCTTTGTGAGATGTGTTGGCAGACTGCCTTGACTCCATAATTTCCCAGGATTGTAGGCACCATAATAGCCAATATTGATGAAGAATTTGAGTCTGTTGATTTTGTAGAGCTGCACTCACTTGGAACAGCCTTTTTGACGCCACCAAATAGCATGTGAGAGAGCAGTGACACAGAATTAGTAGTGTTAGTAAGCACTAGTAATTAAAGGRTTGCTCTTTTAGAAACGTGTAGGGAAAGAATTTTTTCTCCCCCAGGCATAAGATAGAAGTTAGTTCAGGAAGGTGTTTTTATGCCAGGAGGGAAGTTTTGCAAGGATGCAGGAAAGGTTACTAAGGGTTCTGCCTGAATGGGACTTATGTGGAAGGGAGAGGTCGTTTTTTTTTAGTTGATCACAGAAAAGTTCTAACTTTTACCAGTGAGACTCTTGGCTGTTGCAATGAGCAATGGGACATTTGCTCCCAAGATCAATGTAAAGATTAGCAGAACTGTCTCTCCTGCTGCCATTTGGAGAGAACTGTTTCTGTGTCTTGGCTGTATGAAACATTTTATTGGACCYTTGGGCAAGAAAATTAGGTGATGCAGCTTCACTCTGAGAAGTTATCAAATGTCAAGGGGATGTGTTTTTGGAAGATTGGAGTAGTAGCTGTGAGGTCTTACGAAAAGAATGGATGTTCCTTTCATTCTTTGCTTTGGGTAGTAAGTTCCTGATGTATTTTACACAAACTTTTGAGAGCAAATGAGGGTCTTGGACTAGTGAGCCTTGATGTGCACTCAGTCATAGACACAAGTCACACCTGAGTGTTTTGAAGCTGGAGGAAGGGAGAGCTAAAGATGCCAAGTAGTTCCTGGAATTCAGAACATGCAGTTCTCACTGCTTCACAGCAACCTGTCCAGTTGGTCCCAGAACAATGAAGAGCAAACAATGTGGAGGAGGTCACAATGTGGAGGAGCAAACAATGTGGAGGAGTCTGGGTACAGAACTATGCAGTCACGAGAATGCCATGGACAGAGTGTTTCAGAACAGACTGGCACAAACCATGGCAAATTCATTGCAATGAGACCTCAGAACTGGAGTACAGCATTATGTGCTTGATAACTTGGCTAAGAAAGAATGTGTGAACAGCAGACTTCCCTACCATCAACCCCTTATGCTTCCATTCAGGACAAAATTGTTGAGGTTGGGAAAAGCTCTAGTACACGTGAGATTCTAGGGAGTTTTAAAAAGTCTTGTGAGTTGCAGAGCATGGCAGGTCAGAAGTGGGACCAGTGAGCACCTGCAATCTAAGCCATGGGGCAGAGGGATTTAACTGGAATATATGCTTAATGTTGTGTGATTTCTGTACTCATTTGTTCCCTTGCCTTTTTATGTGCCTCCATGGGAATCTGTTTTGCTGAATTGCTATAGAAATACAAGGATTACCTTGGGTAGGCAGTGCAAGAATATTTATGCTATCTGGTGCTCTATTGTTGTCTTGATGATTTCTCCTTAGGAATTRCTGTTAAGTTCTTGGTATTTTAAGAAGAGTTCAAATCTTAAGTTTAGGGCGTGCTGAGTTTATTAAACACATACACTATGTTGAATTTTAATCAGCTCACAGTTAGACTGAAAGGCTACTACCTTCAAGGATCCTTCACAGTTTTGCAACTGCACRTAGCTCCAAAACACAAAAGCTGTCATAGCAGGTCAGGACAAAAGTCCTCTGTAGCCCAAGTACCTTGTATCTGACAATGGTCAGTATTAAGTACTGACTTCTGTACTGATGTACAGAAATGAAGGAAGAAAGAGGCTTTCTTCTGGGCTATCTGATAACGTGTGACTCTCAGCAGTGCTTGAACTTCATTGACCAGATGTTGAGTATAGCACATGATGATATCTGACAACTCATTCAATAAAATTATCTGGTGTGATTTTTGAACTTTTTTTTGTGTGTTCATACTATTACTTCTCTTATTGTTGTTGTTCAATATAAGGCATTTTAATATACAATCTGAGAATCTTGGTAAGCACTGGTGATATTCAAGAGATACTGAAGCTGTAATTTGAAACAGAGGTAAATCATGCAGGAGCTGTTCCAGACAGAGGCAGAGTGTTAATAAGATGACACTGTCTAACTGGGTATAGAGCCTCGTCCTTGAAGGCAAAAAATCATTTCCCATGGAATACCTTCTTTTCTTGGGCTAATTAGATTCCCATTTGAAAAATATTCACATTTAGCAATGGCCTAATTATTTAGCCAACTAAATATCTTGCTTAAGCAAAGCAGCATTCAAAAGAGGAGCTACATCCTGTTATTTGTATGAAGTGTGTTTTTTTTTAACTACTGTAAGAATTTGCATCCAACGTTATTACCACAATTATTTCTGTGAGACGGTCCAAATCCAGAAGAGAGAAATCCTTAGGGGTGGAGAAGGAGGAAAAGAGAGAGACAGGATATTTGAATGAAAAAGCGAATAGAAAAAATTTAAAGACTCAACTATTAAATTCAGTGTATCATTACATTTTGTTCCTACATTGTCAAGGAACAATTTTCCATAACAAGATAGATAGCATTGAACTCTGTTGGAGATTGCTTTTCTTCTTACTTTTTAAGTTATATCTATGCTGTGTCTGAACTTGATGTGTCATCTTGTGCTATCTTTCTTTGTGCTGTACTTACAGAAAAGGTACAGACTAGATTCAGAAATTATCTTTGTGATATATTCTTGTCAAGTATATTGAGATGAATGCTAGCTGATTTTATTATAATGCAACCAATTTATAAGCCAATGTTTGAGATGGTAAAATATTTTCCCATATAGTGAAAACCCATTTCATTATAAAGATTTTATGCAAAATGGTAGAATATTTTTCATGCACCTTATAACAGTTTGTTAATTAAAAGTAAATAGGGCTTTTAAGTGGAAAATGAAATTATCCTATTGCTTCAAATACCTTGATGCAGTTTTTATTACAGGTTGCATATGGTATCTGTTAGGAATTTGAGCATGGGTTGGTTGTTGAATTATTGTGTGGATTAGCTGTAGTATTTGAAGGTTCTCGACTTTAAAAGCATGTGTCTGTTTTAAATCCTACATAAATTCCTCACAGTTTTTTAGAACAGTCTGTAACTTTAACCAGGGCATTTTTTTAACACCACAGCTTCAAACAACAGCAGGAGCAAATCTAAAACATTGCTTTGAGTGCTTTCATAACATCATTAAAAGATTTCATTTTAATTAGATAAATGCCCTCTTTCTTTAACTTTTCAACCTTTCTTTAGTAGGTTCTAGAAGACAAAGGGTGAAAAGACTAACTGAATTCAATTAAATATTAAAGCATTACAATTGGCATTTTAAAGAACACAAGCAAAAAAAAAAACCCTCTTTAAAATAGTTTTAATGTATATTTTATATATATATTTTTAAAAAGCCTTCCCAAAACTGTATGGATAKTCTCTGTAAGAAATATTATAGGCTATGTTGTCTCCCAGGGCAGCTAAAGTTTCCAAAAGGAAGTTCAATCTGTAATACATCTTTCGTATGTTATTTTAATAGAAAAGCAAATATGGTTTGTCTGTTCCCCCTGCTAAATGGGGGCCCATTGTTTGGTCATGTTTCCCTGAATCAGCAAATACATTCAGAAAGAATAAATGAACTTTATTTCATGTTACGCTGATCTTTCTTAAATCATGAATGTCTAAAGGATTATATGCATGTTATAGCAAAAGTGATTTGAGATGGAGAAAATCATTTCCTGGTGTGTCCATGTGAGCCTAGCTCTTTACATGTATGCATTTCATTTGCATGTATTTACACATTTGCAACTTTTGATGTTATYGAGCTTTCTTTTTTTCTCCTCACTCACTCCAACAGCGGAGAAACTTCATTGCCAGGCAAGTATTGTGGTCTATAAAGGAGTAAATGAAAGAGAAGTTACAGTTATTGTGAGTTACAGTTATTGTGTCTGCTCTGCTGCCATCTTCCAGAGTAATTTGTAGTCTAGATCTATATATATATGTGTGTGGATATATTTTTTTATATATATATATATATATGTATATGTATAGCAAGTTGAGAGAAGTTGTGCAGTCCATATGAACATTGATTTGCATTGTAAAAGCAATAGCTCCTTCACCGCTTGGTTCCTAGTCTGCTTCGGCTTCCCGCTGTGCCTCTCCTGGCTTTCCTTGCCAGCCTGAACAAACACACTTGGGAATTTTGGACCTGAACATAAAATCTGAAAAGGGGTTAAGCGATGGGAACTGGTGTCATCCTCAGGTAATTTTTCTTGTTGATCATTTAGGCTGGAGCAGACCAAGGCATTATGGCACAGCTGCCAGTGGCTGTGGACAAACACCTCACCCATCATTCGTTTCTGTAGATCCTTGCTCTGCTTCCCCATGTTGACAATATATTCTTTCCTTCCAAGTATATTTTCCTTGTTTCATCTACAGGCTCGGTGCTTGGGATCAGGGCAGGATTGCATTTTGGGGTGTGTGTAGGGAAGATGCTCAGCAGTACCAGTAACTCTACTTGTGGTCTCAAGTGCTACCTGCTTCAGGCTAGAAGRTATTTTTATATCTTGCACTCCTCACGTAGCAATAAAAGATTTTGAAGGATGGATTGCGTCATTCTGATTGTCAAAGCGGCCTCTCTTTTTAGGCTGCGTTAACTGAGTTSTCAGATGTTGTGACTTTCTGTTGGAAGAGGAGAATAGAACATGAATGGTTATTATTGGGTTACTGGACTGGGGCCTAAATCTAAATGTGAGCAGCAACAGCTCAGGTTTACCGCGTCTGTGGGAGCTGGCAGTAAGTCCTTCAACAATCAAAGGCTTCTATTTCTACTTCTTACTGTACAGAGAAAGTGGCTTGGTTTCTTTGGGGGTTTATATRTTGAATCAGGGATTTTTAAATGCTTTTAAGGCTTTTAGGCCAGGTGTTATTTGAGGAGCCAGTTTTCTTGTTCCTTTGTAAGCTGTTGGAGTGCTAGAGTTTTACGGAGTGATTGACAGGGCAGACTTGTGTTTTTGTCATTTACTTTCTTATTTAATGCAAAGAAGAAAAAGAGAAGGAATACAGAAAAGTATGTAAAGTTGTGTTAGTTTTGTATAATTATTTTTAAATTGATGGKTTTTTTTCTAATGCCAGCATAGAAATTACAGCCTACTTATGAGGAAGCCAAAGTAACCTTTCTGAAAACTGTGTTCTAAAATTAATTTCTATTTGCTTTTTATTCTTGAGTGAAGTGTGYATAATTTTGCAACTATCTGCCTGGTTTTACTTGATTCATGTTACTTGTAAAAAAATTGCTGCCTTATTTACAAAGTTTTCACTGTGGGTTATTTGTTAGGGATTTAACACTGAATCTCTGGTACATTCTCAGAGGATCTGAAGGTACTTTTGGATGATGCAGTTGATGCATCTTACAAAGATTCACGAAGATGGAAGCTGTTCAATGACTCACAACAGCACTATGTTGTAGTTTAGGACAGGAAGTGTGGARTAACTATGTGCAGCTGGGTCTACAGGATGAAATTAAATGGACAGGAAATACTTAACCAAGCTGGAATTTAACCACATCCAAAGTGGAATTTGATGTTGAGACTAGCACCTTTAATTATATAAAAATTTTTCAAATGAAAGGTTATGATCATATTGCACCCCAATCTGAAATTTCTTGTGAGACATTGAAATTCAGTTACYGACTGAACCAAATTTTACTTACCTTGTGAGAACAGCAGGATCCTCATATTCTTAAATTATTCAAATCTTTTATGTGCAACACTTGAATGGAAATGTATYTTAGATTTCCTAGGATCAACCAATACTGATTTTATTTTTGACTAGTTAAAAGAATAATTGGAATTATGCTCTCTCTTTTACTGCAATTGCAGAGCATGGACAGGACAGGACTCTGAAATTGTGAAATTRGTCAATATTGTGTGAGAACGAATGAAGAAAAAAAAACACAMAAAAAMMCCCCACACTTCTCTCTGCCTCTAGAATTTAGGAAGCTTTTCAGTAAGCTGTCACACAAATTAACTTTTTACTTGTTCTTGATATTATTATAGTGCCTTAGAGACTTAATGACAGATCCAAGACGCTTTTGCTGTTCCAGGGAGTGCAGTAGGGGAAACGCACAGAAATAAGAACATAGCAGCGGTGCTGACCTGAGTAAATCAGAATCTCCAGTGGTTAATGTTTTATAGGCACCCTGGAAAGGAGAAGCAAAAAGACGAGCCCTAGCAGGGATGTTCATGCTTATGGGAACCCCTGCCCGTGGGATTGCGCAGGACAAAACGCTCGCTCCAAAAGCGGAGTAGGAAGTGGTGAATGCTCCCTGATGATCCCGTTGAGATGGTGCTGACCTTTCCAGGCAGGACTGAGAGATGAGAGCTGCGAAAGGGAATGAAAGCCTGTGATGCGGGCAAGAAAAGGATGAAAGGCAAGTGACCTGATCAGAGACTGGATATAGTTTCCGCTTGTTGAAGTCAGTTGGAATAAGATGATGTCTGCTCAGTGTAAGTTCTATAAATAAAAAGTAAACTAGGTGCAGAAACTGTATTAAAGAGGGGTATTGAATTAAAGTCCTAAAAAAAAAAAAAAACCAAAAAAACAAAAAAACTTATTTGAAAATGACAGGAAAGGTGATAGCTTTATATGTGATGATGGAGAAGGGAGATAGTGTGGAGAAGATCTTAACTGGGATGGAATAAGTCAGGACTGGAGCGGGGGGGGGGGGGGATTGAGCGATCATTATGAATACACATATACACATTTGGCAATAGAATTATCTAGGAAGAGACTAGAGCTGGAAATGGTAATTTTAGACCAATCCTGTGGAACTCTGTTTGGGACGGCTGAGGAGCGTCTTCCAAAATATGTGCTAAGAGAGCTGCTAGAAAGTTTTAAAACAAAATTGAAGGCAAAGTCATGAAAGTCTGAATGACTTTCTCAAGGGGAAAGATTTCAGAGCTGAAGGAGAAGATTTCAGAAGAGCAGGGTCCATTCTGCTTAAAGAAGGAAAAGGGGGAACTCTAAGATAAAAAGGCTGAGGAGATTTTTTCAAGGTCTTGATGGAATATGCCTGGTGGTGCAGCCTGTATGAGAAAGCTGCTCTCGCATGACGGGAGTGTAGAAAGTGAGTTTGGATTAGAGGCTGATGGTATATAGTGGAAAAATGAGGGAACAGCCAAAAGACAGGAGAGGGGAGCTTGAAAGGAATCAAGGGCCTCTATCGGTGGATGAAGGGTCAGGATGATGTAATAACCTTTTTACTTTTATCATCCTGGCGAATGGTTATACAAATTATAGAATATACTTAAAAGTTAGACATTTTTATCATAAGTTCTTTCCCGTTGTCCTGCCTTCTATGTCCAGTTTCCTTTTTCTTGTGAAAACAGTTGACAAAAACTTAGCTTGTACCTTCTGTGAAGTTGTACATTATGTCATTGGTACATGGAGGCACATGTATCAGCACAGTTCATAAATGGAAGCAGCTGGTTTCCTCTGCACTGAGGGAAAGCACAAACATACAACCAAGATCTTCAAATCCTCTGTATGCTTTGGATACAGTTCCTATCCTGAAAAGCCATGCTGTGATTTCAATTAGTGCAGATGTGCTGCAAGCCACCTTATTGGCTCACAAAAGAATTCTTTTGTTTCAACACTCCAACTGCTAGATCTGGTTAATGTTACCAAATGAAAAAAAAATAACATCACACCTATGGTATTAGTCTTATACTCCAGTATCTGAAAAAGCCTTGGCAGAAAAAAAAAAATGTTATCATCTCATAGGGAAAAGCTGAATTCATACACAGGAACTGCAGGATTACTTCGACATTTTACTAGTCCCTTGTAACACCAGCAAGTCCCATAAATGCCTAATGGAAAAATAGCGGAAAATGAGATCTGCAGCAGGCCTTTAGAAATGAAATTTATGTTGCTGAACACTTTTTTTTTTTTCAGGTCAGGTTTAAAGGTCAAAAGAAAGTGGATAGATTATATTTGCTGATTTTGCCAAGTCGAAAGGCCTCTTTTAAAGGTTTTCTGTTTCTATGGAAAACCCCCAAATGTTTTTGGATAGTTTTGTATGTGAACTGAAACGCACAGAGTCCTTGCTGAATTTTCTCATGTGAGAAATAGTCATGCAACACTACTTATTTATCTGCCCCCTGAGCTCCTGAAKAGCATCTGACTTAGAGATGGTATGTAACCATTTTGATATAATTATCTGCTCTTAATAATGTTTTTAGCRTATTTTGGCTTCATACACCCTTGCACTCGTCTATTACAGTGCCAGCTGTGATACCACTGTGGCAAAAAGTCACCCCACTTAGTGTTCACTTAGTGTTAAAATTTCGCTCCCTGTTCCTCACACAGTAATTTTTCCTTCTTGATCTCCAAGCAGCCRAGTATCTCCTAGTGAGCATCACTAACCTTAACAGTCTGTGCTCTTTCAAATGTGGATAGGATCAAACTACAACACCCTTGGTTGAAGAGCAAGAAAGTGGAGCACAAAAATGTACCACCAAGGTCATCCTAGATCATCAGTCTCTAGAAAAGGAATTGCAAATGCTGGAAGCCAAGTGAAGGATTGGGGATGGGATGATGGCTGTTAGTCAGTGTCTTTTGAATCCCAAGTAACTYGAATATAAAGTCAAAATTGTTACTTTTGAAACCAAACAAAGCACTCTTTTCCACAGGATATTAATATCTTACAATGACAAATTAAATAAGAAACGTTGAAGCAGCACAAAGCAAACAGCATGCTTGTATACCTTTATTTTCTGTTGTATTTTTATTTATGTGGATTTATTTCATCAGCCTCTAAGTTGAGAAGTAAATCAGTATTTATGTAGTGTAAGATAATTCAATATTAGGCTAATGTCAAGTGTTAGTACTTCCCAAATCAAAAACAATTTAAGTCTAACTTACTTGGTATGTTCCATTAGAAAAATTTTGAATGCATTGCAGTTGCAGTGGTTCTCAAGGAATTATCGTGTTTACATTTGCAGGAGATATTTTGCCGAAAGGGACTTTTGAGAAATTATTTTGAATAGCTCCAGTTCTTTAACCTTTCAAATAGGTAGTTTACTGCCATGTGATAATTTTTAGGACATGAAGTTTTCTGGAAAATGATTGAGAATTTCATTAATGTTACATTTAGCAAAAGGCATAGGCAACTGTATTGGCTTTCATCTGTGTGAGYTTTCTCTGTGCTTACCTGAATTAGTCATGTCATCAGAATGGAATTAAGGGATATCTTTCAGCGAAGGCTTACCAGTAGATACTGGTAGATACTCTCAATGTTTTATGTACATTAATAGCCACTCATTTAAGGAAAGCTTTTCTTTCGAGATAGAGCTATAAAAAAAAATCTTATTCTTAAGATTCAGTTCTGTAGCAGAGCTGCTGCCAGGATTTGTGGAGCTACCTGCAAAGTGAATCGGTGTCTCCTGTGGGTAGGCCCATGAGAAGGCTTCGTGTTTGAACGCTACTGCTAGTTACAATGACTTTCACACTCGGCTGAAGTGGACGTAATGATTCTAGTTACCTGAAAGGGAAGCTCAAATATCTAAATGCTTTCACTGAAATCTAGTTAGCTTTTAAAATCACAAACATTGATATGTTTTTGACTAGATAGTGTATGGTATYTAGTCAAACGTAAGGTCTTGGTTTGGGCTGAGTAACAACAAAATGTGCACTAGCTCAGGGTAATTTTCAAAATTCCCCTTCCAGAGGGGAAGCTGATGGGACAAATTTTAATAAAATTGGATACATCTGCAATAGTATCRTATATCACCCGACAGGCAGACAAAAGAAATAGGAATTTATTGGAGGAATCCATCCGACTTTTTTTGTGGGCAGGACTACATCTGGCATTTGTGAGGGTGTGCCATTTCCCAGATCTTCACAGTATGTTGGCAGACTATTTTAACAGGCTTGAATGTTCATTTGGAAGAGCATGATCTCTGAATGGATGCGTAATTCACCGTCGGAAAACTAAGGTAGAAAACTCCCCAGAATGAATGTTTTGGCCATAAGAAAAATATCCAAAGGCAAAATCAAATTTGTTAGAGACAAAGTATTACAGTATCAAAATGCCAGGCATTCAGAAGATGTTTTATAAAACTAATTTTTCAAACAGCTCCTTGTCATCTCTATCCTCTTTGCAGAACATAGAATGATTATAAGAGTAATTGTGGAAAATTGCTAGTCATCAGTGCTATTAAATATCTAAATTCTAAAATGCATCATAGAGTCTTGAAATTGTTGAATAATTTCCAAGGAGTATTACTCATAGTGAATATTCTAAAGTTCCTTTGCTATGAGGTTAGAAAGGACAGGGATTTGCAGAGTACATGAATTATAAGCAATCATCCCTGAGGAGAGTAGGTGCCAAGGAAGAGACTCTGCAGGGAGACTTTGTCARCTCCTCCATGTCTTAATGCAGGTTATGAGGAGTAAGCAGGATCAGAAGACACCTCAAACCCTGCTTCATGTCTGTTTGCCCAAATRCAGCAATTTTGCAGAACATTCTCTGAAATCTACCTTTTCAACAGCCTGAACCATGCCACGGTACTAGTCAGAAATTATGGAGGTAAATTAACTTTTCCACATGGGTGCTGTCAGATTTGCAAGTTAACTGCGCCCCTTCATAAGTCTGAGGCCCTGATTTGCAGTGGAGTCAAATAATTTTTTTCTTTTCAGACAAGGCCAGAACTGAGTATCAACTAGCAGTAATTACCTCGGTTTAACCTAGAGGTTAGATGACATAAAACATATTCCCTTGTGATTATTTATATCCATTTCCAGCTAGGAAGGTGTGGTATTGAAAACATATTCCTAAGCTTTCCCACATGAATTATTCAAGCTATTGCTTTTGGACACTCTCCTGGGTGTAGTTCACACTGGAAGAAATCATTTGGGTGCTGGCAATAGAAAATCTTGACTTTCTTTGTTGGGCATTAAGTGTCTTAAGTGCTTGCTTATTTAGTCAAGATAGAACCTAAAAACGAACCTGAATGACCCTATCAATTTTTAAAAGACTGATTTTTTTTTTTTCCCCTGTTGGAGCAGTTTGGTCTCTTTTGTGTCCTGAAGGGAAGTTTTCCATGAGTTTATGCATCAAAAATTCAAKTTCTAAACACATGTTCAGGAAACATTCTTAAATCAGGACCAAATTAATTGTTGGCACAACGATGCTGATGTGTAAAAGCTAATATAAAGCCTATGCCAGCAAGATACTTATTCTGCTTTTCATGGTTCAGATTTGTGTTTYGGTTGTTAATTGGCAAACAAATATATATATATATATGTATATGTATGTGTGTGGACATACACATATACATATATATACACATGGAAACTTTTAAAAGCGTTGTTGCTTTAATAGCATCCATGGAAAAGAGGTATATGGGTAGACACATAACGTGTTAAGTGTACCTTCCTTCGCAGGAGCTACAGGAATTGTCATTTGTGACTTTTATAGCAAGTTATCRCATCTGTTTCCAGTACAGAGCCGTGCTGGCAGTGCTCAGAGCTGCAGAATGGCAGCAATAGTTGAATGTCCCCACGTGCCACCTTCATCCCAGTGACAGATCAGAAGAACATCTCGCTAGGCTGCCTGGCAGCTGCTTGACTACAGAAACAAAAACAGATCTATTTGTTTGTAGATCCTGTTTAATGACTGCTGAAGCATGGTAACATTTTATAAGCCAGTTATTTCCATCCAATTTTTTTTATTGAGTTKCATGGAATCAGATTTCCCTGCTACAGACATATAGGGGGAAAAAGGAAAGGGAGGAAAAGGGAATTTGCACTTCAGATTAGCGCATCTAAGTGAACAAAGCCATCCATTGTGTTGCTTTCGTGTTAGATATTAATCTGATAAGGAAAAAGTTAAAATGGGAACTGAAGAAAAACTTGAACCTTTTTTTTTCTTGACTGCTTTATCATACATTATAATGTTTATTGTTGAGATTAAGTGCTCTCTATTCAAGCAGTAACAAGTTTCACAGTGGAACAAAAGTAGGCAGCACTCGCAAAATTCATTTCAGCAAAATGTATGAACAGAAAGATATGAAAACTATTGATTATGTTGTCTGTGGTGACATACAAACAAAGTGATAACTGTTCACATCTGTAAAAGTTGAAGAATAGCAATGTCAGGTTGTGCAAAGATTAGCATAAGAATCTGACATCTTTGGTGAAAATTTATAATTACACTTGACGCTTTAGTAGAGATGAAAATGAGGGTGGAATCTTGTCAAATATTTTTTTTTGTTGTTGTTCTTGTCGTACTAACTGCTTAACCCTTTGGTTAACCACAAYTGATACTATGGATAGATGAGGGCACTAGAGATGGAAATATGTTCTGTGATTTATAGCAGTAATTGAACATGTTTGTCAGAAGTGAGCTGCTTGAGCTTGGTTTTGTTCTGCAGATGTTCTTAGGGCCGTTGTATAGATAGTGCTCTCCAGGGAGCCTTGTGACAAGAGCTGACTTGTGTCTCTGTTGGCTTTCTGAAGAAAGCCAGAGAAGTATCAGAAGGCTGTAGACATGTRTAATATTTATCCATGGTTGTTGGATTCTGATTTGAAGGTAACACTGTCACTTACGGCTCCTGTTATTTGAAAAATACCACTGTGCACGAGTTTGCCTTCTAACTGGATTGTGCTGGCTTGGCTGGACCATGAATGTTGATGAGGGGAGACCTTCCCTGAAAGAGAAGAAAGACCAAATTGAGAAAACTGKTCGTTTTCTCAGTTATCTTTTTAAATAGAAAACAAGCTTCAGCAAATACTTAATCATGGATATTTCCTTTAAGTGAAGGAATGTCATTGATAYAGATGCATAAAAATACTAAAAAATTGACACAGAACCTTTCCTTGTTGGCTTTGAAGAAAGCATGCTGCAYTTTGCTTCCACTGGACAATGATATTCCTTCTCTAAAAGTGAGTTATTTACTATACAGATCCAAAATGTTCTAGTTTGAGTGTTTAAAAAGGAGAAATGATGTTTATTTAGCATAAGGAATGAATTTAAACCCACAGAAAATGAGGAGGTGATTTTGAGAGACACCAACTTCCTTTCTTTAGAAAAAGTCAAGATTTGCCAAGTCTCCCAAGATTTTCCCTTCRGGCCAGAGGATGTGGGAGCCAGGACCCACCTCCCCTCCCCGGCTGCAGTAGCGGCTCTGCCATTGAGTTGGTTTCTGAAGTGTGAACTCCTGAGCTCATTAGAAACAGGAACTTAATATATTTGGCCCTAAAACCCTGCAGTTAGCAGAGTCCCCCCCGCCTCAATGTGAAGAATATACACACACAGTCTGTAATAATTAATGGTAAATACTCCCATAGCTCTTTATGTGTACRGAGTGTTATTCAGGTGATAATTGTAATTACTTACCTGAATTAATTTAAGTGAAAATATCCTTGTTTAGAGTTGAGCAACTGTCCACACCTCAGGTATATTTCTCAGTAATTAAAACTAGCGTGGCTTCTGACTCCCATTTATTTGTGTGTTCACAAAAAAGCTATACATTAGTCTTTATATAATGAAAATAAAAAGTCCRAACAATACCATTAATGTTCTTTTAAATAATGAATTTTAATGTGTGGAAGTGTGAGCAATAAATGTTTTATTGTAACCCCTGATGCGGTAATTAATCCAAGTGATTAGGACCTAATTGCATGTTTGTAGTAAATGTTATATTTGCTGTGAAAGAAGGAATTTCCAGCTTGCTGTTCTGGGACTAGAATTGTCAGAAGACTATTAGTTAAAAGGAATGGTTAGCCCTCTTAAATATAATTTGATAAAAGTGAGGTCAGAGATTAAAAGAAATATGTCTTTTATTCAACTGGTTGCTCTTTACTTTTGAGCCTTTCTCTTTTACTATGCACTTAATTTTGTGCAATAACTGTGCTTATAAATTAAATTAAATATGTCATAAGGGTACACAGGCTATTTAATATCAACTAGCAAATACCCTTGGGAGCCCAAGAGGGTATTTATTTTATTTAATCCTTTACACCTTAATTTGCAGATAGCAAAAGCCCTTTTATGCCATAAAACTTGTCATTTTCATGCAAAAAAGCAAGTCTTTCTGGAAGCAACGCTAGTGGTAGGTGCAGTGCTGGCATTTTCAATAGCCGTGTTGTGCACCAGAGCAATTTAAATCTCCAATGAAGCTCCATTTTCACTGATGCAATTTATGAAGTTTTGGTCCTGAGTTTGCCGGGTTGTTTTTGTTTGTTAGGGAAAAGGGGTGGTTCAGCAAAAATAGTTTTTATTTGTGTGTGCTGTGTTTTGCCCTTCCTTAAGTTTGTGTTTCTTAAGCAGACTYGCTCGAGAGGACTTACAGACTCACTTAAGCTGTCTTAGCGTTTGAACAGCACAATAAGTTTCAGAAATCCATTTTTTCCCCCTTTCTCATGTCTTTTCTTTCTCTTCACACCCACCCTTCYCCAGTATCAGGGAAATCTTTCAGACGATGTTATCTTTATTAGTGAGAGAATATGCTCCTTCTTCGGGGCTCTTGAAGAGCGTTCTGATGAGGACAGTAATGACTTTGATTAAGGTCTAATCCCCATGCCACTGCGTTCCTACAGTTTACCAGATCTCAGAGGTGCCAAGGTGGTGGAGGGAGGGAAGGTTGCTGCTAAACTGTTTCAATAGCAAATCCTTAGGGAGAGGCGTACTTTTTTTTTTCATTTTTTTCCCCCCTTTTTAATTACATTTTATATCTGTTTTCTAAACTGAATTTCAGTACAGCCTTTCATGCCTGGCCCGTGTTGTTGACAGGGAAATTCATAAGCCACGCTGGAACTGACTTATTTTTCATGGCATTTGACTCCTTCCCCTGTTTGTGGATTCTGCGGAACTGCCGGCGTTCCTGTGAATCCCCGGGCACCGCTGGTGCTGCGAGGCCACGGGGAGAGCCCTCTCATCCAGCACAGGGCGGCAGGGACCGTATTTTTGTCAGCAAAGCAAATGAGTGCCCCAAATAATGCCCCCCTACTCGGTAAAAGTCACACTGCTTGTGTGAGTAACCCCGTAAGCCACAAGTCTGTTGCACRTTAAGGACAAAATGAATGAGCGGGCCATACTAATGTGCCAGCTATTAATGATTCCCTGAATTAATTTTTACAATCATATGAAATGTTCCGCAATTAAAAAGGTCTTTGATACCCGCTCGGTCAATTGTGATCATGTAGTAATGTGATAATGTTTAGTTCAGTYGTTTTTTTCAGTCTTTGTGTGTTTTACCTGTATTTATAAATTAAACCATGGTGCTGATATAAGCCCAGGTATTAAAACAAAGCAGAACAATTTGTATTTGTTCTTTTCTTGTTTAAGGCTATTTGAGTAAGCAGGGAATAGGCTAGTTTTGAATATTTGCTTGCAGAGATTTCAAACTGAGTGTCTAGAGAATTAGACATCCTCTATCCATTCGTAGTTGTATAGATTTTCTCAATTTACTAATATACAGTAAATATTATGTACACAACAAACTTGAATGCATTCAACATATGGTTGATGTTTACATAATTAATGAGATGCCAAATTATATTAATGTAACTAGCCATACACATAAAAGCAAATGGTGCAAAATCATCACGGCTCTAAATTAACCATACCCAATAACTTATTCCTTCCTTCTTGAAATGCTTACTTGCTGGGATGGGACTCTGGGATTGTACACAAAACTGTGGGAATTAAGATTGTGACTCAATTATCTCCGTGCTTCTACCATCATAAATAATAGAAGGGCCAATTTTAAGACTTCTGGTTATTGTTTTGTGAAACAATAATTAGTATGTCTGAAGCTACTTTTGATCCAAACACAACAGTCTTCTGTTATTTATCATTGGGTTAGGCATTCCTATTATTAACAAAGAACCATTTCAGAAGGATGAAAGGTGAATTAAATAGTTCCTCAACTTGGAAAATATGATACATGGCATTTTCAGTAAGGTTTAAATTTGTTTTCAACAAAGAGCATGGCAAAGTGTTTTGGAGAGAAGAAGAAAAGTGGCATGCTCTTTATCGTAGCTTGGTTGATTTGCAGCTTATATTTTATTGATGATAATACCCTGTACTTTATAATGCCTTTCAACATAGAATTTCAGTCATTTCAGTAATGTTAAGTAATTAAACCTCCCACTGGTTCTGCCAATGGAGGTGTATTTATCATTATAACTATTTTACAAGTGGGTAAACAGAGGCAAAAAAGGTTGAATTACTTAATCAAAGGAATAAAAACTCCTGCCTCTCAGATTGTTTCATGAATATTTTCCCTTAAATTCGCTTATAAATTCAGAATAATAATAGACATCTTGCTCTCTGAGCTTTGCAAACTTGCATAAAACTCTCTGCTGAACTTGAGAGAGAATGTGGAGGTCTCTGGCAGTCCCAAAGGACGTCAGGAAACTACATCTAACTGTGCTCTTAGCATCTTAATTCATCTTGCCAAAATGAGCTTAGCTCAGCCTTTGGTGTTCCGAAGGAAAGGGAAGAATCGGGAAGGGGGAACATACGGGATTTCCCTACAGCAAAACCAGGTATATTCCTGTCTTCTGACACATGTGTTTGCATCAACACCTTGTTGTTTAAGTTGACATCTATATGCTCTATAAGTATACATCTCATAAGCTGCCACACTGTTTTGTTTTGTTGCCCTGAAAATGACTTGGGAGAACTTCCTGCAGGACACGTAGTGCAATCTGTAGTGATCAGAACTGGGACAAGTTTCCAGATAATTTAAAAAATAAAAAGCAACTGCTAATATATGCATAAAATAATTGTTTTCTTTAACATATACTGTTAAAAATCAGAGTTTTTCTGCTACTGTTGTAATCTGATAGATACTAATATGGCAGCAATCAGAGTTCACTTCAGCAACAAAGAAGCTGTTCAAGTCTGAAAGCAATCCTCTCCTCCTGACATGTTGGCACCGTCATAGAGGAAAATGTCAGGGTCAATATAAGCACATTTACTGACAGTTAGGGTTTTTCCTATGTTACTGAAAACTGTTTGAAACTTGGCTTTTATCAAAACCAGAAACACTGGCCGCTCCAAATGATAGAACAATAGTTTACAGCTTAGTCATTTTCCAGTTTTAAAGCAAGACTTTCATAAAAATAAACAACGCAGAGAGTAACAAGCCAAAACAATTACTCACAAAAATTGTTGCATTTTTGCCATCCTTRCTTTCTGATTTAAAACAACTGTCTCCAGTAGGAACTGGATGAAAAGCAGCGGGTTTTGTTTCATTAAGTAACCACTTGCTGATCACTACAAGATAAAGTGTAGTTCAAAAATGCAATTGATACTGTATTACCTAAGCATTATAAATAATTCAGCATATATTTTCCTACACAACCTACTCTCTGAAGAATTAAGTACATAGATTAAAACAACTTCATATATTTCGCATATTTATAGACTGACCATTTGACAAGTAGGAGGTTCTGGAGAGCTCTTTTTCCTTATTAGAGAAAGTAAACAAAACAAGATAAAAACCCCACCACAGGCACCTTGATTTGTGAAGGGCATGTTGTCTGTTTTCTTTTGTTTCTTTTTATTTCTGGAGATTTTTTTAAAATCAAGAATATTTTAATATTTATGGGTTTTGATATTGTTCTATTATATTTCAATAATAAAAAATATTTTATCAAGTAACTTCATGTAGGAGCGGGTTGCAACTATTAATGCTCAAAATTCAAAGGAAAAAGTAATTGTTCCGCTAAGTGTGCTCATTTGTAGTGCAGCACATTTGGAGTGTTGTGCCCAGATATTTCAATGTTGAAGATGACTTTTTTTTCTCTTAATTGTTCTTTGCTCAAACTTGAATTATGTAGTAAGACAGAGAAGGACATTTTGGTCTAACTTGCCTAGAAGATTCTTTCTGGTTCCTATTTTGAAGGAAGAAGAGTTCATTGTCTCAGCTCTGTGGGTGGGACATGGACTGCACCAAATTGATGCTCCATGCAGTTCCGAGGATAGAAAATAAGTTTCAGTCTGTCCTGGTCCTAAGGGTATGTGGCAGCCTTGTGTAAGCTACTCTAGCTGAAGCAGTTGCCTCGTGGTTCATTCTCCATGCCAAGAATTGCTCTYGTGTTGCAGCTTTGCTCCCCCCAAACCTCTTGGATGCCATAGATTAAACTGGCGGTAGAGCAGAATTACAGAAGGTCCCTTCTGCTTGGAGGTGGCTTGAAGTTCTCCTCGTTCATGGGGAGACTTCAGCAGGCCCAAAGGTCTGACTTGGTTGTGTTTGCAATTTAGCAAAGACAAACTCTTTTGCACTTGAGCAGTATTTGACTTTACTGGTGATTTCTTGCTAGGTGATTTCTSAAGAGCTATTTGCTGAATTGCAATATTTATTGTGAATGTCTTTACGTAATTGTCCAACTTGCTATGTGCCTGCAAAATCCCTCCCTTTAGATGGATGAGTGTGATGTCRTTGTAATTGCATTTTTATGTAAAAGCTTGACATAAAATAATTTTGGATTAAATGATGTGATTCTTTGATGCTGGCAAAATGTAACTTATCTTAAATGGCAGCAGACGGTTGTGTATATGTTTCTGGAAGTTAAATATTTTGATTCACACTTGCAATTCATTAATTTAACATTGTTATCAAATGCTATTTGAAAATCAGTTCAGAGTGTCATGCCTTGAAAACCACACGCTCATATGATGAAGCTATTTTTGTATGAGCCACTCTGAAAATGGAGGAGGGGGATGGAGGAGAAGGGAAGGGAAAGAGGACAGAGGAGGAGTTAGAAAGAAAAGGGAGATAATGGAAGCATTTTTGGTGGGTGTTAGGTCTGAGAGTAATGCTAACTTGTATTATCTCTGCATGTCCTTATGTAAATATTGCTTTTGTGGTATCCAACAATAATAGATCCAAAAATGCAAAGCTGTTTGTCATTATCGCAGTCTGGATTTATCTGTGTGTTAGATCATAGATTTTAGGTTTGGTTTTGAAGGGGAAAAAAAAAAGTTAAAAACATATATCCTGACCCTCAATATAACATTATGAAATCATTATATATATGTAATGTATATAAGGCCAGCTCAAGGATGTTTTTTTCATGTGAGCAAATGACTTCCAGATCAACCTCTCAGTTTGGTCATAGCACCTTATACAGAATTACATTCACCAAAGGGCAGTTCTGKTTTTGTGAGATGCTTCAGCACTCTGATCCTGACCTCCTAACACTTTTGACAGCCTTAATTTGCTGTCTCCAAAGAATTGTCAGGTGTTACATAGAGATGTAAGACCACACGTTCTAAGACCACATGTCCTACCCAACTGTCATGTTGGGTACAACCAACTGCCATGTTGGGTAGGACATGTAGACCACATMTCTGGGATATCTCTGAGCTGATACTGCAAATTGGCAAATTAATTGGCAAAATGAATAGAAAGGAAAGATGGAAGAAAGGAAGGAAGCAAGGAGGGGGAGGAGGGGAAGCTTAAATTCAAGACGCAAACCACTATTGATTCTTTACCTGTAGTCCTCAACTTTTAAGACGTCCTTACTTGRTATCTTACACCTCCCTGTACCATTACAGAAACGATACTTAGAAATATTTATTCTGACCTTTGGAGATGATGTTAGCTCAAGAGTTAATTGTGGGAACTGGTAAGAATAGTTGACTTAGATTCATATGAAAGTTATTGTTATAATTATTATAAATCCCCATGCAGTACAAGAAAACCCATTTGCTTTGGTGGAGCTCATTCCTGTTCAAAATTATAGCTTATTGCAATGGTGTGGTCTGTGGCCTCTAGTTGCAGTTCAGACTAAGAAGCTGTGCTCCTTGGCCTTACAGACCAAACCTGGAACTGGAATTCCATAACAAATAAGGATTCCCATAGAGTTTGACTTTAAAGGAGGAAAATAACGTAAATAGCTTGCTTTAAACCCAGCTCTGTTAGATACAGATTTTGTATCTACCTTAATTCCATTGTGTGATTTGGACAACCACAACTTATTTTTGCAAGGAAATGTTGTATTTGGCCAAATTCTGACAAGGCTTCTCTATATCTCAACTCTTAATTTCTAAATGTTTTGTTATCACTTAAATATACTCATTTTTAAAAAAATATAAAAAATMAGCTATTTGAGGAGTGAAATTAAAACGCAGAACAGAGTTTAAGGAAACCCAGAAAACAGAGCTGTACCCTTTCCTATGCAGGAACCAAGAAGCAAACTATCCTATCTGCATCTCAGTACTTCTATGTTGCCTTTCCAAAGGAAAATGGAGTTGGATGCAGGCCTGACTTGTATCTCACGGGGATAGTGTTCCTGTACCTTAAATTACAATCAGATGTATTTTAGTTCAGATCAAGTTTTCAGCTTAAAATTGGTAAGAAGCCTAATTATTTGACCAGGTTACTATTTACACAGACCACTGTATAGCAATCTGTGATTTATCCACAGCTGGCAACATGTTAGCCTTGAAAGGTTTTATTTTGTGTTTGGAACAGTTTTTAAAAAATCCAGCTCTGTTCATTAAATGAAACACTAAAAGATGGTAGAGATTGCTATGGAGACAAGATGTTATATAAACTGTTCATTTTAATTCTTCAGAATGTAAAAATAGCAGAGGAGCTTGGATGTTTACAGGATTTCAGTCTTTCGAGGTACTGAGTAACTCTACATGAGGCAAAACATTCGTATGTCCTTTGGACTTTTATTGTCATGTAGCGAATCATGGCCAGATTTTAAAAGTGATTATCTATTTGCTAGATGGGAAAGCTTGGAGTAGGCAGAAATAAATGGAAAGATTTTCTAAGTAATTTTTAATMTACAGACTCTTTATTCTATTATTTTTCTAGTGAATAGAAAGCCTAAGATGAGCTGTTAGCTGAAGTAGTCAAGGKAAAAAATGTAGATATTTTGTGATCTGAAGACAGAATAATATGGATAAAAAGTAGAAAATAAGACTGATTCACTATTAAGCCTTTTAGAGTGTCACAGTAGCGATGTTATGAGATGAACTGAGATGGCAATTTAGTTATAAGGCCCAACTCAAAGTTGTTTGTTACTCTGCCTTAGAAATTATCTCTGGCCTTAAATTTAACACCTGCAGCTCTTGCTTGGAAAAGACTGTTATACATGGAGTTTTCAGAGCAGTTACTAAAAGTGCTTTCAGGATTGCAGAAGTGGAACGCCTAAAATTTGGGGGTTTTTTTATTATAAAGGTTATGCCTTTGTCTAAAATGTAGATAAATGAAACTAGGTGATCTTTAAATAACACCTGGAACACACAGGGATGCATTTGGTAGCAAAGAGATCATGAAAAAAAACGTTGTGCTTGATCTGTTAGCAGCCAAGAACTTTTATATTAAGTATTTTTGAACACTTTCTTTTTAAATTTCTTTAATACATTGTTATTAAAAGAAGAATTGTATGTTTTTGCCTGGAGACCATGGATAAATGTCTCGTTAAGGTTATGGAGCCCACCTCTCTTCAGGCCAAAGGACGAGAGCTGCAGCTCTACTTGAGTTTGATGGCTGAGAGCGTCACAGTCTCCTTTCCTATCAGCAGCTCTATCCCTTGAACAGTAAATGAATAGCATCACGTTTTCATAGTTCAGGAAATGCCTACATGGAAGAGAAAATCTGGAATCTGTGGCTTCCGGAARATCAAAAATACTTTGTGGAAACATGAAAAACACTGGGTTTTTCATGCAGAATAGTAGCAAAAAAAGTACAGCAATGATATCATGCTCTCCATGCATACTATAAACAAGGTAATAATTCTTCAAGCAAGAGATTTAATTAATCCCTTAGCTCCATGCAGAGCCATCTTTTTGGGCATCGGATTTAAGCAGTGGAGTCAGATTGACTCTGTTACCAAAAAGGGGCATTTAGGATTATAATTTAGCACCTTTTAAATGCAAACGTTAGTCTTAGCTGCTATGGAAAGTATACGACATACAATGCAGAGGTAGTGGGTTATGTTGAATTTTGGAGGCTTATCTTCCTCAGCATATGCAGGTTCTTTGTTACCTCTATAATACTTTAGTGCAAATACAGTATTTATCTGCAGTGTTTCTATTTGAAAGGAGTAAAATACACTGGGCTGTTTGTGTGCTTGCAGGGATTCTTCCTGACGGTGTCACCAGAAGCGATATTAAAAGTGGCTGCTCAGGCTTCTGCAAACAACAAGATCTTCACCTTGAATCTTTCTGCACCATTTATTAGCCAGTTCTACAAAGAACCTATGATGAAAGTCATGCCTTATGTTGACGTCCTGTTTGGAAATGAGACGGTGAGTCCCACAAGAAGTGCATATGTCTCTTGCACCTAGCTGTTTGTATTGATTGTTTTCTAGTTCTCAATAGACYGACCCTTTCTAAAGTGTCTGGAAAATGAAATACAGAATCACAGAGGAGAAAAAAGGAACCAAAGAGGGGTGACGTTTCAGTGGATGCCAGATAYGACATTTGTCCTGTTAGAGGTTTACAGCTCACTCATGTTAGCGTGGAGACAGATGAACAAGTTACTTGAGGTTAAAGAGGGAATGTCCAGTGCTCTGGCTGCTTCAAAATCACTACCAGATGTGTGTCCTTGCCCAGCAATCAATCTCTGCTGGGACAAAATGTGTGAAGGGCTACTGCAGAGCTGCTGAGGTGCAGGGACTTGTTTCCATACCCATATTCTTAGTCTTGACAGCATTTTCCCTGATGAAAATGCTCRCTTTTTGGGGAGAATGGGAGGAGAAACCTGAAAAACTATTAATTGGTTTAGAAGGTTCTTATTGATTTTTATAGYAAATGGTCTGGCTGACCATCTGAGGAAGCTCATCTTTGCTATGCAACAGTTGGTAAACAGAATGCATGAAATTCTGCCTGGAAGCCCATGTAATAGACCTACTGAATTCAGATTTCATTTATTAGCAGTAGCACTTCTCATTTTTTTTCTGGCCAAGTTTTCATTCATGTCCTCTGATTGCTTTTTTGCTACATTTTCCATCAATTTTGCTAATTTAGTCAAATAGTGAAAGTACATCTAAGCTAATATACAAGCAAGGCAAACCTAAGCAATGCGGTTATTGTTATTTTAGAATGAGAATACTCTCAGGCATGATTTTTATTCTTCTGTATACTTAAATACACATTACAGACAAATATAATTTTATTGCTAAGTAAGCATTGAGCTGTTTATATTTTTAGAGTAAAACAAAAAAAAATCTGAGTAGCAAAATTCCAAAATGCTGCTATTCCTAAACTAAAAACAATTGGCAAGTGATTTTAGGTTACATCTTCTGCTTAAAAATTTGCATCTGAATGGAGATTGGTTATTTAAAGTTTCAGCTAGATGGTAATTAAAATGGACAAGTTATAAACCTCTTGGAATAAATATTCTTCTTTAGAATATAAATGCCAATATACTCTGAAGTGCAATGGAGACACTGAATGCTGTGATAACTCGCTGCAGAACTTACTAGTTTCAGCATTAGCTCCATGACCACAGGTGTTTTCATCACTTCTTTAAACCTCTCTTGAAACTAGACAAATATCTTGTCTTGGATTTTTGATGCTTATTAGCCATAGTTCATATCATAAATTTAATCCAGAACATTCAGTATAGGAATAATTATATGTTCATTGCTCCTAGCCACTTAGGGCCATGCTGCAGTCATTATCTAGCAATACATGACTGGAGAACTTGATTATTGTCATTGCTTTTAATTTTTAATAAATTAAGTTTTTTTTATAGTGTCACTTTGCAAATGGTTCTTAGCAATAATACCTTCCAAGCTTCCATAATCACTGGATAATTAACCTGCTAGGATTAAGCACACTCTACTTTGCCTCAGGATGCTTAACTCTCAAATAAGGTCAATTATCTCCTGATGATAACTGCTTTGTCACAAGTTGCTGCTTAATTCATCTGTAAAAGCTCACCTTAGAATGCATGTTTCACARCTCCAAGTAACTTTCAGTAACAGAATAGTTGAAAGAGTGATAGCATTGAGAATTACAGCTCTACGCGGTCAGGAAGGTTTCTAGCATGGCAGGTCCTGGGCAGGTGAAGGAGYCTGCATGAACTCAATTTCCAGTCTCCCTAAAGTTGCAAGGTAAAATAGCATCTCCTCRGGGAAGAAACTACTGGGGAAAGTCTATGTATTTGGAACATGCAGCTGGATAGCAATTTATTTTCTGTGTAGGTCTTCAGAATTTAAGGGGCTCTACAAGGCTTTCATATGGTTCTGCACCTCATCGCCACATGGCAGGCATTCCTGATGTGCAGGGGAATATTTATTAACAAATTGATGTGTTAAAGATCTTCCTATAGTCTCTTCCTATGCCTAGGTAGAACATTCAAACATGGAAGCTTCAGAATTACAGAAACGCTGAGTTTCTAATCTGTCAGTTTATGATATCCAAACAATATAGTTTACAGTGTACAGCCATCCGTAAAAGATAAGGAGGATGTGTAAAAAGAGAAATCATAGTTTTCTTAAGCAGTAATATAATAAAACTAACATAACATTTCTTTCTGGCAACTGGAGCCTCTCCATGCAGGTATGTAGAGGTTTTGCTTCTAAACACAGTTTCTGAACAAATTAATTACAGGATTGTAAGCGGCAGCTTTGCAAAGGCAGRTTACCTGTGCAGCCTCGCTGACAAATGGATTCTGGTGCAACAACGAGCCTGCTGAAAAGACAGGTGGCTGCATCAAAGACTTGTATGTTTCAAAAAGCAATAATAACACCTTAAATAATGGTTCTGGAGTTATGAATCCTGAGCTTTAACAAGATATGTGCCTATGTATGCAATAAGCTATCGCATAAACAGGTCGTCATTCTATCTCACAATTACACSAAAAGGGCACATTGCATCTCCATTAATTAGAATGCTTGCAAATARGGTAGCAAATATGAACATAAACATCTCTGCAAATATACAGTGTTTTGACATGGCCTTTACAAACCTCTAGGAGGCCTTTATGAGTCTTTTTATAAAGCAAGTGTCRTCTTTGGTTATCCTGCTACTTGTTTTATTTCTGTACATCCTTTTTAAGGCATATATATGTTGTACTTTTGCTTTAATGACCAGGAGAAATGGTAAATCCAAAGATGGTGGCAGTGGTTAACATTGTCTTGACTTTGAACTTGCATTCAAAAACAGTCTGTATTTTTGTGCGTATTTTATCTGGTGGAGTGAATGGAAAAGCTGCTAAGTTTTTTGGATATAAAACTGTGTTTAATGCAGTAGGATTTGCACCTAAATGACAGTTTGCAAGCAAGTTTGGCCATTCCAATTCTGTAACCTGTAGCGTATCTTTGCAAACAACTTGRTTATGTAGCATTAAGATATTTTATTGTGGGCAAAATTCGGTCTTGCAGACAAATTGCCTCTGTGACTTTGTCACGTGGGCCTCGGTTGACACCTGACAGCTTAGGAATCTGCTCTCAAAACGAGGCTCACAAAAATCTCAGGTGAAACGTAACAGCCTTCCTAAAGTCAATCAGCCACATGGTGGTTTTCTTTTACACTAGTACACATTCATATTCATACAATTTAATTGATCTAAATTTACACCAGTATAATTAATAGTCTCAATCTAGTTGATACACCTAAAATATGCAGTTTTCCAGGCTTCCTGCATGCCTTTTCACACTGAGGAATGATCTGATTCTGAGCAAGTGATTAAGAGGTAAGAGAAAGGAGAAAATGAATTAATAGACATAATTTAGTGTGTGTAGGAAGGGAAATGTAGTTTGACCCGTCAGATGAAGAGAGACACAAACATTTCAGTCTGTTCTATCAGGTGGGTCTAAAAAGTGAGAAGAAATAGTAAAGGATGACTGGTCATTGCATAAATGCAAAAGAGTTATTTCTTTATCAAGTAATTCAATTCACATAATTATTTGGAATTATTTAGTAGAAGGCAATTACTAAATTGTGATTGAAGTGAAGTTTCTCTAGGAGGCTCATTTTTGCATAATGTTAGTTATATGTGTGTGAAAAGCCCTTAAGAGCCCTTGATTGTTTCTTTCTGACTTTCTAGAGATCCTATTTAGGGCTTATTTCAAGTCAGTGGATTTTTTTTTTCTTTTTTTTTGTAAACTGTCTTTCTTAGGAATTGAACCTTTACATTCACCTTCTAAATCTTTATTCATTTTGAATCAAATGTTCAGAAATATCAATCATCTTCATTGAAATTGGGATGGGTGTCAGTATTTCTCACTTCAATTTATTTGCCAATATTTTCCATTTCTTAGGGCTTTCAAAGGCTCCCGGAAACTTGCCCTAATGGTGAGGGTAATTATCTTCATTTTACAGGCTGAAAGGCTGAGAATTGCAAAATCCCATACAGTGAGCCTGTGGTTAAGTTAAAAACTGTAGCTGGATATTCTGACCCAGTTTATTAAACACACATGGGAAAAACGTTTGTAGGGAGATATCTCGTCTTCTCATCTGTTTTAGCAGGTAGGGGTTTTAAGGCCAATTGCTGCTGCTGTTTGTTTTTCTAATATAATGTAAATAGAAAGCATTTTCTTTTTATAAAGCTTACTTTTCAGATTCCTGCAAAATCTTTAGCAAACAGAGCCTGGAAACTAAAAATTTGAGTTTTTAATTGAGGAAAGGGAAATACTGTTTTTCTTAGAGTTCTTTGTTTTCTTCATAGAATTCTGTCACTGATCTTTCTGGTACAGGTACTGAATTTTCAACTATAGAATAGCTATGGCATCATAATATCACTGCTTGATTCCCAGAATTAACTACTTTCTCAGCATCTGAATATCTAATAAATCGTGGCCAACTGGAAAATGAGGGTGGCTCCAGCAGAAGGGAGGTTGATAATGTCAGTGGCGTGTTGTAAAGATGTGCTGTGGGAAGGATTCTGAAACAGCCCAAGGCTATTTTAGCTGCAGACACTGAATCTGCTTTTTCTTCTCTCTTCTGTCTTTTTTTTTCCCTTTGTGAACTGCAGTGGCTCTCTAAGATGAAATGCTTTTAAATCATTTCCCAACCTTGCAGCCGTCATTGATAAAAGCCCTGCAATTTGAAACGATATGAATCACTGTGGAGTTAATCATACCTTATACAACAACATATTTTGTTGTGATTCATTCTGTTTCAATTAATCTTCTTATTTATCTACATTGTCTCAGCTGCTGCAATGAAATTCATGAGTAATAAGCAAGTAATTATTTTAGCATAGTTTACCCAGTATATTATGAATGAAAGGAAAATTGAGAGCCAAGTATTTAAGTTGATATTTAGTACTGCTTTCAGCTAATGTCTAGTTATTTAATTTTGGAATCCTATCTCAAAAAATGTCTTTCTTTTTGCTCTTTTGAAAAACAAGCAGGCATTTAGAACAGAATCATATACTTCACAACAGGCTTCATTTCTTAAAGCTGAAAGTGTTTTCTGGTGCTCTCTAAGGAAAATTAGGGATATTTATCCTCCCTTATGCGATGCAGCTCTGCGATGCTTCTAAGGTCAGGAACGCTGCACAGAATGCAGCCAGGACAGAACACGTCCTGTGAGAGGGGAAGGAAGATTTCACCGTATCTCTGCAGCTTGTGTTTTATTGACAATGATTGATGACCCTTTTCACTTTGTAGCACTTCCCAGAGCATCTCRTAACACTTCCTCAACATTAAAGCCTAGAATAAGCCAATAAGGTGGGTGTGCAGTCTCATCTGTGTTTTACAGGTGAACAAGAAAGAGGTTATTTGCCCAAGGTCAAACAGCAGAGTCAGGAACAAGGAAAATTAAGTTCTGCCTTTTTTTCCCCCCTTCTATTAGCATCCTGAAATCCTGTCAGCCACCAGATATATTAGGACAAAACTCACCTGTGTGGAATGAAAGGTCTGCAGAATTTGACTTTATCTTTTTAGTGTTGCATTAACATACATCTCCAAGGACTTTTTAAAGGTAAAATGCATTCTCAATAATCACAATAGTAGGACAAAAACAACTATACATCATAAGAGCAATGAAAATCAGAATTTTAATAAAATCTAGCAATACAACTGATAAGAAGTAGAAGAATGAGGGTAGAAATATTCTTTTCTTTTTTTTTTTTCCTTTTGTCTTTTTCTTTTTCTTTACCCAGTGGAAATCCGGATTAGTTCTGTTAGATAACAAGGCAGGGAACATTCAATGAAGTGTTGTTTTTTTTTTCTTCCAGTCCAGCTGAGGTACATTTCTGTGACTCCACACTTTAAGGCCTGTTTGGGGGCAGATGKAGCTAGTTTCTAATTCAAAGAATTATTAGATCACACTGAAAGGAATCACTGAGATATACTGTAGATTCAAACCTATTACAGTCCTTCCAGCCACCTGTAAGATGCTATTTAGAGGGCAGTCCCATGTTCTGCTTGATTTCATCAAAAAGCAAGCCAATGCAGAAAGGGCAGTGCTCTCTCCCAGTATCATATAGTCCCATTCCCACTACTCTTCCCTGGGTCAGATTTAGCAATTTTACGTCCACAGCAAGAGAAAACTTTGTAGGTTAGACTTCTGTCAGATTGGTGAGCTGATTCAGCTTTCCTGGGGCAGGGCAATCACTAGATCTAACTAGCTGAGGTGGTGAGGCCCGATGGTGGAGAGGGCTTCGGAGGGAGGGCCTGATAACCTCTTTGAAGAGATCAGATGAAACGCAACATGAATCTGTAATGCTGGGGTCTCTACAGGAAGATCCCAAGGAGGCAAAGGAGCMCAGCTGGAGATGTTGGCTGACTTGGTTTTATTTCTGTGATATAGTATCTTCACCAATGTCCTTTTAAATCTTGACTTATATATGCAGCTACTCAGTATGGTGTTACCTACTGGTATTTGACTGAATGTTATTGCATATTGATCAGCTGAGGTAAAGTTCTTGGGCGGAGGTTATTACACAGAACAGTTTACATTTTTCTAATGAGTGTATTGGTACTGTGGTGAGACCACAGCTGGCTTCTGAACAAAGAGTATTTGACCAAGAGGAAAAAAGAAAGGATAGTTAAGGAGCTGGTAGTAAGTAGCAGATGATATATCCTTTGTTCAAAAGCCTATGATCATATATTGTAGGAAGGTCTGGAAGCTCCACTAAATTCTGTTCTGTTCATAAAAATTCTTCAAGTAGAAGTACTTACAGCCACACAATGACTGTGCACCTAGTCCTAGCAGTATGACAAGCCCAAGGACCAGGTAGGTCAGCTTAAAGCAAAGGGTTTCACACTAAGAAAATTCTCAGGCTATCACGTCTCTAAGTCCTTTGTGCTACTCCAAGATCACAAAAGCATCAAAGCAGAAGCATTTTTGGCCCAAAGTCTTCCACAAGTGCTTCTGATTGTATTTAGTATTCCTTCTGAAGACGTGAAACTCGCTCGCTTTTTAAGTAGGTGATTTTAATATTAATGATAATGCAGACTGTAATTATAATTTAGTGTTTCAATTTATGTGCTCAGGCCCACTGCCAGTTTAATCCTCTACTGTCAGGAGTGTGCTACATCACCGCAAACTGCCAAATTCTATCTAGAATTTAGGTTACAAAATACAGTGCAGTACAGTACAAAGTACTTGTAGCCTGGACAGATTTGATGAAAGAAAACAGCTTTCCTATAAAGTTACTTTTTATGGGATGTGGAGGAAAGGGTTGGCCCCTGTAAGCATGTTACCACCATCTTTCCCATTACAGACATTTTTTTCAAGAAGAAAAGCATTTAGCAAGAATGGAGCATAGGACAGTACTTATTTCAACACCTTCCAGTGACACAGAATGGGATACATTTTGATTGCCCCATGAATGTTTGTCCAGACTGTTGTTAGGAATCATTGCCGATGATGTTCRCATCCTCCTTGTTCTACCAACTGGTGACACCTGCGGTTGGAGAGCTTTTATCCCCGTTTTGCCTGACTTGTGTGGTCTTGGTCACAGCTTACACTGATTTTTCTCAGTAGTCAAGAAAACAAATTAATCACCTCATTTTAGTACCTTCTGAAGTATTTAAAGGTAATTATAATATTCCACCTCTTTTTCCCTTTCCTTTTTCTTCTTTTGACTACAAGATCCTTTGCACAAAGTTCAGTCAAGAAAGTGGCCGGAGGTAGCGGTTTACTGGTCAACTGGCCTATGGTGTTGTGTGTCTAGCCAACAAAATGCAAAAGGTTTCGAGTCAGCTTAGTCTACAATGAAAATAGTTGCATGGAAACCACAGATATGAGTACTCAAAATTGTGGTTGTAATAAACATGTCCCATTCTCTTCTCAAGGCTACCAGTCAAGATTTTGCTGTGTGGACTCTGCTTCATTAGTTAGAAGTTCAAGTTAGAAGTTGTGCAGCACATGAGAGGGAGGCTGCAGGGAGGGTGAAAAGCACCTGGGGTTTAGGAACTGGTTATAGAAATAGTCCAAGAAATCTTCTCTGAAGGATTGAATTCTGTCCCTGGCTTTGTCACATACTATKAGTGTAACCTCAAGTCAAATCTTTTTAAGTCAAGATAGGACAGTAATTATRTATATTCCTTATAGAAATAGCTAGAATTGCTAATATTGGACATTTTCATTAACTAAATTCAATAATTATACAATTTAAATATAATTTGTCATTATAAAGATGGGATTAAGCCTCCTTATTCTAAAACCTTACCTCATTTATATCTGTAAGCCACCCCATTTACAACAGCCTGTCTGTGATTGCTTTGGAGCCACATGAAAGTGTCTCCTTAAAACTATATTTTGAGGTTTAGTGGTCATATTCTGGCTTACAACTTCATTTGTTTAAATATTGACCTCTTGGGGAAGCAATGTGGAAAAATAGCTTTGTTACAGGTTTTTATTTTAAGTTGAAAGAACTTATCGAGCCTGGTAGTTACACTTCCTTTGGCTTCTCCACAGAAAGGAGCCACTAAAACTTTTTCTATTATTCTGCCAGAACACGAATGCCAATTTGTGATAGGTAACAAAGTCAAAACGTTGCTCATTTTGCCCTCAGACATCATTTGGCTCCTTTTATTCCCCCATGAGAAAGAGCAAACAACAAATGCAGTGACATTAKGGAAGCGTGCATATTTGAGTCAGTCTGTTTTGCATGCTAAAACAGTTCCCAGGTGAAAGACCTTTCCTGTAAAGGAAAGATTTATAGCAATAGTATGATTGAAATCATGAAACTTCAGAGTATATAAATCTCTGTGTTTCTTGGGTATGTTTCTAGTTGTGGAGAGGGGGTTCCCTACTTCAAATATGAAATTGAATGAAAAGTTCTATTCGTCATCCTCAAATTATTTCGGTCAGGGCCAACAGTTTTACAAGCAGAAATTTTCTCCTTTCCAACCACAGCTATAGAAAGGATTTTCTTGCTGTCCTTGCAAAGGAAGCAGCCATCATCACTGATTTCTGTTTCAGGTCTTTGGAAAGAGTTTAACATTTAGCGAGCTGGTCCTCGCAGCTCTGTAAGGCCATGGACTGACTGTCCTTGTGAATGAGCAAAAAACATTTGAGGAACTGACTTGGAAAGCAATGGGAAAATGACATGTTTGAATGCAAGGCCGTTATTTTATCCAGTAATCCCAACTAATCTCTCCCAGGTGATGTTTCTTAAATTGTTCTTCTCTTAGCAAGATATGACCCTGTCAGTATTGTTGGCAATTTGAGGATGTTGCAAAAGATTATGGAGGTAGGAGTATTTTTTTTWAAATTTTCTGATGCTGAAAGTTGAAACTTAGTTTCAAGGAAACTGTCTTTATTGAAAAATTTTGCTTCCATGTCTTGCTGTTACTGCCCTGTGCATGTAAGCCAATCTGCAGTTAGTCTGCAGTTACCAGTCAACAGTATGTGCATTTCTGTTCTTGTGTTACTGTCTTTCTGAAGGATGCTTGCTTTTCTAATTCTGCGAGGCTGAGACATTATCTCTTGTTCTTGGGAGGTATAAGAATCTCACAGGACTAAACCCTCTTGAGATGTGTCTTTAGAAAGTGTCTCTCTGCACTGGAATTTCTCCAACAGGACAGGCTATTTTTGTCCTGCCTCTCCAGCTCATTGACTTGCTCTGAGTGGTATGATGGTCTTTCTTTTTTGAAATCCTGGAAGTTTCATGGGAAATGACGTCATAGCCATATATCATGGCATTGGGGCAGTTCTGATTGCTTTGAAAGGAAGACCTTTGTGGTATTGGAACAATACCTGAAAACTCAGGAAATTGCAGGTCTCTTTTACCATCAGGTCACATGAAAAAAAGCCTTTTTATGTTTTTTTTTGTAACATGATTGCTTATGTGGGTGAGCAGTTGATGGCTTTAACACACGTAACATTTAATTAATATATATGCTATTTTGGGATAGCTGTGATTAACATCTTTTTTTTTTTTTTTTCTCCTCTCATTGGAATTTCTACCAGCAGATACATCTCTAAGTAGTTTTGCGTATGTACCAGTTTCAGATAAATGAATCAGCCCATTTAAATTCTGTACATGTTCTTGCCAAAAACTATGGATTTGATTTGAACATCAAAACAAATGCCAGATTTGGTAGAGATGCTACTTAAAGTGAATTATGATACTAAGTCAAAGTATTGCATCTAACTGCTTTATAAAAAAAATCACCTCAAAACAAATATATTTCACCTAAAATCTATGTCTTGACATCTCCTTCAGATTCTTACTGTGATGTGGAGCAGTGGGGAAGAAAGACATAGGTTCATGCAGCCCAATTATAGCCTGTTTCTGAATGTGCAGATATCTGAGAGAGATGGACAGATATATGAGACTCTAAAAGGTAGCATTGGTGGGAGGTCAGCCCATTATTTAGAGTGCACCAAGGAAATCATCATTTATCCATCTTAACTCTCCTTGTAGGTGAGTTTCTTTCATATTTAAGGCAAGAACATTGTGTCCCAAAATGAGTGGTGCCTGTATATGTGTCATTAAAGCAAGATCAAATTAAGACCATGTGTTAGCATCTCCTTCAGCTGTCTCCCTGCTATAACTTTTTAACTGGCATGGATAAGTCATGGAAGAGGAAATCTTTTCATGTATGGTAAAGAACATTAGGTATCACAATCTTATGTTATCTCATCAGTCTTGTAGCTATTCATTTTCCACCTCCTTCCCTGAAGTTGTCTTTATAAGAAGATAAATGTCAATTACCTCTTTTGAACAATCCTTCATCTCTACTATTCTTAAATAAGTTTGTYTGTCTTGTTATTTGGAAGTGTAAAATGCACTGTATAGAATTCTGCAACAGACATTAACAGAAGCTGGTTACTTCAGAAGGCATTTGGACAGATCTGGAGTGAGAGAAGAATATGTAATAGGTTAACGAGGAATGTTATCACACCAGGAAGATGCTTAATTCATAAGTAAATTATGCAGACATTCCTTCTTCTGGCTGTTATTCAAGCTAACGATTTTAGAAGAGTCTCTTGTAKATTGAAACACAAAGCAAACTCCCTAAATTTCCATTTTAGAATGTATGCATTTAATGATATAGTAATGATTTTGAGTGTTATGTGAATGGGGAGAATGAGATAATTAGCCAGCATGGCTATCCACAGTTAATATCYTTTAGCTCTCATTTTTCAGGGTAAAAGCCAACTCTTTAATAAAAGTTTAAAGGAAACTAGACTATTCTGTAAACTTCCACTGCAGTGTTTCTTTTCATTTTCTTTCTAACACTTTTGGATTTTTCCAAATTCAGGCTCCCAGACTGGATAGATTGCCGGTCTGATCCATTATGACCAGCACTGTGGCCCTTGAGCAAAGGCATTTCTTTCAAGGAAAGATTGCTGAGATTATTAGAACCCTCTCATTTTGTAATTTATGTAATATATGGAAACTTTTCTAATGAATTTTTTTAATTAGAATTGAACAACTGTTTTTAGTGCTATCGTTTTGTTCATCGTTAATAAGCCCTCTTGCAATAAATCCTTGTTCAGGATAATAAATGAGAAAAACTGTTTCATGAAGATAAAATTCTAAAGAGTAGATGKGAAACACATCCAGCTCATCCTGAAAACTGTTCGGAATGGAACTAATTTTGTCTATATCAATCTGCCCAAATMGTGTTGCTAATTTAAATTGATCATAACATGTTCTGCCGCTTACCTTTTTATAACATTTCTTTAACTACACACTTTTTTTCTTGTATATATTTATTGAAATCCATTTTTCTGTAGTCAAATACATGAGCAACAACCCTGAAATACAGATTGGGTATGATTTTTGTATTGTTTCTCTACTATAATTCCACATTTTACAAGCATCTTCTATGGATCTTATGCTGCATGTCTCAGCTATGTGGAAAGTGTAGCAAGGTCTTCAGCAGCACTAACTACTGAGCACAGTTACTGTAATCTCTCCCCACAATGAGCTTCTATGCTCAGGGCTATCCCATTCAGCCCTATTTTTGCAATAAACCATCTCTAGAAAACTGCTTTTTCCTGCTCCCAGTCATTTCCCTGCAAATATGTAGTGCCTCCCTAATATTACGCTGGTTACAGACATAGGGCATGCAGTGGTCAAGCAGCCTCTGCACCTTTGATGGCTGTAAATGGGAGATCTCCTGTGCTGGAAAGGGAGATTTCCAGCTTGCCAGCAAAACTTGCTCACAGAACTTACTGCCTGCCCTTGAAGGTCTCCAGAATATGAAGTCTTACATATGCATTTACCAGCTATTTAGGGATAATCTTAGAAGATTTCTAAAATACTTTCTTTTTACCCTCATATGAGTTCCTGGCTTTGGAGACAGAAACATCRTAAAATGTGAAAGTGTGTCAATAAAATTTCCAAATTCTCAAAAATATTTCCAAAGTGGTTTTAGTATGAAATATGCTATCTACAGAATACACTATGAGTTGGCATGGTAAAATGATTTTATAGGCCCTTTTCTAAGGAGACTTGCATTACTTATTTATGAACTAACCATGAGCAATGTGTCCATCTTATTTAAAAAAAAAAAAAAAAAGTATCATATATTCTTCTTATTTTCTTGCCTATCTCTGTTCCTTATTATTACGACAGCTAAACTTTTATATGGTGTACACTGATCAAAAGAGAGAAATTTAATTTTCTAATAGCCTTTCTAACAGAAGGCTAGAGAAGACATGACCAAAGAGAAGTGAAATGATGTAATGGTGACCATATGCTTGATCAGGGCCATTACCAAAAAAGAAGCTAATGTTTCTGACTTGTAATCTTATGCATCAACTTTTAGGAGAAATACGATCAATGGAAAAGAAAGAAAACTTGTTGATGAACTGTGCCAAATCTAGAAATACAAGTCCCTAAATTATAGAATTTGTTTTTAGTAATTCCTTTGTATGATTGTTGTTTTTTAGTCTTAAATATCGGGTAGAACCAAAGCAGTTCACGATCAGTTAAATTTTTGAATATTTAAAAAAAATAGTATTGAAGATTAATTGTTTTCCATTTACTGACCGTTACTTGGAACCAAAAAGAGTCTTGTATTTTTGTAAGCATAGTAAGCTACACTGTTTTTCTTTAAACTTTAGAGTATGAATTATATTCCTATAATGACAGCTGCAGGGTGGAATGTTTTAACACACTGGAGTGAGATATATCTTGGACACATTCTTGGTATCTTAAGTTCAACATGCTCCATATGGTGCCACTGAGCCAGTGATTTTGAAGAAAACAGTCAAAGACTGCTGAAACAGCGTAAAATACAAATTAGTCTTTGCTATATAAGTAAAAATTCACTGTCAATCTTTTTAGCTTTCTGTGTGAATACCTCCAGCAACTTTTAATTGTAGTCGCCACATTTAAAGCGTTTGCTGGATACTGGTAAGAGAAAGGGGAGGACTGAGTGCACAGAATGCAAGCTCATTATTAACTGTGTTATGCCTGACTCTTCTGCAAGACAACAAAGGGAAATGAGGTTCAGCTTCCCTGTACTGTCATATTAGCACCGTTCCTGACGTGGCAGCAGGGACTGCAGCTTGCAGGATAGGTGTTAATTTGGTCTTCTACCAGCATAAAAGAGCCATCAAAGAGCTGTGTCTCAGGGAGGTGTTTTTACAGTCTWATTATTAAGAACAGTATTAATAGAGTTCCCTGTAATAAAACTATGTAACAAACATTGTTATGACTTAAATATTTTCAGGTTTGCAGTACTGGTTTAGCTGAGAATTATGTTTTCATGACATGTTGAAAGCTGTTTCTTGGAGGTTTGCTTTCATGGTATCATGATTGATAGGACTTAATGTCTGAATAACTTGCTGTCTATTTTTCATCATGATATGATTGGATATTTTTCAATATATACTTAACCCTGAGTTTCCTAAGTTTATACTCATGCTTACCGTTTTCAGAATTCTTAGAGCATACTTGCAGAGTTTTTAATGCTGAAATTGTGGGTTCGTAGCCTGAATTTAACTCTATAGTRACCTGATGTAAATATTGGTCTTGGATTATTATTGTTTTTCTCAATGTTTCTCTTAGGTGACATATATGGACTGTAAGCAAGAAACCCAAGGAATTCACAGGCATACAAAAACTCTGTGTCTTTTAAGTAATATCAGTGTTAAATCATTTTGCATTGATGTTGACTCTTAAGAACAGATCAATATAGCAAAGCAAAAGAACATCCAGAGCTCACCAACTTGTTAGCCTATACTCATGTACCTTTTCTATCAGCAGTGGGATATAAAGAAATGAGATCATCATCGATGGATCAGACCCTTAAGATTGCTAGTGTTAGCTGGCAGAGTTATAATAAGGTGAAGTTACCCGTTACAGTCTGAGCTGATCTAGGAATTTACTGCCACAGGAAAAGGGAGGGATTTTTTCCTACTTTCAGGCTTGTAGCTTCTGTCTCAAGTTCCCTCTTCTCAGTGGAGCTAAGGCAGCAGAACCACAGGAAATATTTTAAATAACAGTGCCCAAGGAGTTGCAACCACATGATTTTTAAACAGGGATGTTATTTGAGCTTGTTAATCTAAAAGTAAGAAACTTAAATACAGCGTTTGAGTTTCTTTTCCACCACTAAATTGTTAAAATCAATAAAATCGCCAAAGACTGCCAGGTGATTGATATGGCATCTTACATTATAGTGATAACACATTAGAATTGCCTGAGCTGCTGCAGTACCTCTAAGTATAATTGACTAAAACAATTATTATTAATTTATTTACATTTTTATCTTTAAATGTAGCTTGAATTTCGGATTTCAAAGGATACTTACAGCATGTCTGTTAAATCCTTTAGGACACAGGCAATGCTAATATCTGTAGTAAAAGACTTAGTAGCCARTGGACTCATAAGTCAAGTTCTGGTACATTTTCAGAAAGCACTTCCAAAACAAAGTAAATGTTAATATGTTTTTCATATTAAACAGAGGTGAAAACTCTGCTTTAAGTGAAAAAACCAAAGTTTAGTTTAATCTATAGAGCGAGGACTTAGAACATCAATGCTACAATTAAGATGAGTGCTTTCTCCTCATACATAAAAGATAATTTCCACTTTTTTTAAATGGATTTCTTCTTTGCAGCAACTGGGTTCTGTAAGCTAAAAAGATATCTATTAATGTTCATCCAGGGAGATGGCAGGTCACTGAACACGCGCTGGAGTATGTTCTGTGAAGGCCTCATTCAAYCTTCCTCACCAGCAGTAACAGGGCGGGCCTTCTGGTATCCACCCTGAACCATTTGATATGAAGGTCTATGGTTGTTGCAAAACACCRTTCCTTTTCAAGGGGTAACACTTGGAGCTGTATATGTAATTCAGCACAAGAAATGATCATGCGAGATCCACTTAACCTGAAGAGTGCCTCCCTTCATTTTGGGTCATGGGTCAACAGACAGGTCTGTGCTTGGCTAGTGAGCAGCACAGCAGTGCCAGGGCGAGCTGGACATTAGTGGTGTTTTATTTTTCTAGAGCATGAGCAGTTCATCATTGTGATGTGTGAGAAGGCAGCTTAAACTTCCCTGTAAAATATGTCTGTTCCAAAAGAAGTTTGTGTCTGAAGGAGCAAACAATTGAATTGTATTGCTCACAAAAGGAGGACCTCCTTAAACCCATCATTATTTGTGCYGAGGAGCACAAGGAAAGGAGAACACAGTTGCCTTGTTGCACATTACTGCTGTTTGCTATGAGAGGACAAGGCCCAGTGTCCTCTAATTTCACATTTTAGCACCAATGGCAGTATTTCTAGGGAAGAGAAGGAGACAAAAGTCACAGGGGGGAGACTTGAGTAAAAAAGGTGCAGTTCCCTGCTTGGAAGTAGCCTGGTACTTGCCAGGGCTGGAGAAGTTTCCCCGTTCTCTCCAAGCTGGCACACTGCATCAACCCTTCCCCAGSACATAAGACCCTAGGAGTGGTTTTCTTTGTGCAAACCAGAAGCCTCTTCGCACTTTGCTACTTACAGGTCAGTAAATTACTTCTCCAAAAAGTAGAAGTGCTCATGTGTTTGTACTATATTATGTAAGAGGAGACTTGTCATCTCACTGAAATAATAGGACAGGGGGAGATATCAAGTATTTATGACTAGATTTAACTATTTTAAAGGAAGCAAATTATTGCAGCTTCAGGGCAGCAGTAACTTATGCAGTGACAACTTCTTATACATGTTTTATGTATCTATTTACTTCAATGTTCACTACAAAAGTATAGTTACCATAGCAATGACCACGTCACCTGATTTCCTTACTTGTTCTGAAATACAAAATACCAAGGCACCACCTGAACTGTGATTATTTTCTGCACAGGTACGGAAAGTGGAACTTGAGGTTGTCACACACTTCTCTGAACAAACAGTAGCATATTGATTTAGAGAACATTTTACAGTGAAAAGCAATTGGTACAAGAGCTCAGGTCTCCAGCATCCCTGCTATTGTGAATCCCTTGCTAGTATGCTAAAAGAAAAGCTTCACTTCCCTATCAGCAGAGACACCTCTACTGTATACTTAACCTTATATCTTGTGTGGAATTGCAGTATTTACAGGCAGTATTCCATGAAAATAGAGTGTGGTATTCAGGAAGACATTTTCTCTGATTTTAAGTGTAAACAGATGAGCAAAACCATTCTTGGCTATATAGGTTACTTAGTGTTATATAAAATGCCATGAGAAAAAAATGTGCTTGTTGCTCTACTTTAGAAATAGCCTGTTGCATTTAATAGCMAGATTTTAAGAACTTACGTGGTGGCCTTGAATATCTTGGGGTGCAGCGTACTACACCAATAGAGCAGAACAGATGCTGAACTAGGTTAGCATCTGAGGCAGTGGTGGCCTCTTCCAGTGAGACCTGTGGTAGTTCAGAATAGAAGAGGAAAGCTCTTTTAACAGAGGTTTATTTAAAGTAGTGGTTTCTCGTGTGCAAGAAGCCCTGAAAACTTAGAACAATCATAGTCCATGTTCACATTCCCGCATTTCGTTTATTTCTTTTYCTTTTAGTAAGGGCTAAGTAAGAGTTAGGAAAATCATGTAGCTGGAAAGTTTGGTCCAACATCCCACAGAGGAAACTTTTTCCTTCCTAGGTTCAGCATTGACTGCAAATTATGCAAAAAGAGAGAAAAAAATGTCTCTTTTAAATGTGTTATAATTAATAATCATTATTAAGTAATTTTAACTAGTTCAAGATTTTATTAGGGTTCTTTCCATTCTCCTACATTTCTTTTTCAGCGAAAAAAAAAAAAAGTAAAGGAAAAAAAAGTGGTTTAAAATTTACTCATTAAATTTACCTAGGGAGCAAGTAGAGTTAGCAAATAATCTTTTAAGAGCATAGATTCCCTTTGCATTGTGAGCTATTTGAGCTGAGTTTGAACACATGCCCTGTGAAACGGAAGATTCGGTTTGATGGTGAGTGCTGTGGTCCAGGAGTACCTGACAGAGTGTCMTCTGTATCAACTACCAGATCAGGCCAGTAGTTCAGATGCTCTGAGATCGCCGTGATGCTCTGCTGCCTGATCTAAACATGCCCTAAAACTTATGTTGCCTCTAACCTTTACTCAGGCCGTGCTAATGCCAATACCTGTATAATTTAGCAGATAACCTTGAACCGTCACCTCTGTGCGCTAAGGGCAAGCTTAAGGAAGGAAATGAAGGATGACCACCCTGCATTACATTGTGGACAGATAGGATGGGAAACGTTATCCAAGGAGCTGCCTATCTTTGCAGTGATCGGTTCCTTTATGGATATGTTTGGTCAAAGTCTCTGTGATTTTTGCCTTTCATTACATACTCCTTCTGTAGTCAAACGTATGCTTGTTCCAGCTGTGGTGTTAAAATGTCATGTTGGCACCTCTGCGGTGGTCTGGCCTGACCATTGGCAAATACACTCAGTATAGCAGCATTCATGTCTTGTATATGGTGAAGATATCATGTACACTCACATTTATTGTCCCTGTGACAGAAGCGGGAATAAACCTTCCTCAGTTTCTGAACAAAGACTCTCTCTTCTCCTGCTGAAATCTGGTTTCCAAGTCTTGCTCTGCAGCTACTTGAGTACTGTTGCTTTTCTGTCCTCTTGCTGGTGCAGCCACATGGTCTGGGGTGGTTTCCAAGGACATGTTCGCACACATGCTTCTCTGTTGCCAGGAGCAGAGGACCTAACTTTTTTGTCACATGAGAAGCATCTTGCTGGTACAGTACATTACCAAATGCTAGAGACTTATTTCATGRAATGGGAACACCGCAGGGGAATCTGGCAAGGAAGATGTGTTTATGTAACTGAATTGAGTGTTGTAACTGCCATCACTTAGTTCCCTTGGCTGCAGTGAGCGAGTTGTGAGAGAAAAACAATCCAAGCAGAGATCTTCAGGCGCTGAGGGCAGAATTAATTGCATATAAGTAATTATTGAAAAAAAAAAAAAGATGAAATGTTATTGGAAAATACTAATGATATTTTTTTCCTTATGTGACTATGTCGACGCAATTCATTGATAGGAATAGAAACATCCAAGCTTTGGCCTCTTATTTGAAGTTGCATATTCTTCGAGTGTCTTCAGCACATTCTGATATCCCGGGGAGATTCATGACACAAGAGTAATTGCACATAATGTAAACAAGATCTGCATTAGTTGGCTCTCTTACTCAGAATCCCTTTCCAAGTCCAGATGTGTGGTGTGTAAATGTTAGGAGAAGAGAGTCCTTATGAGGTAGCTTTATCAAATGCAGCTAGTCTTTCAGCAAAATGGAGAAAATATAAATTTGAGCTCAGGACCTTGGTCAAATCTGGTGCATAAAATTTTACGGTTATATTTAATGTTCCATATGTGCTTTGGACAAGTGCCATGTTTGTAAAGAACTGCTTCAATATTATTTTTTAAAAGTGACACTTTTAGCACAGTATCCTCTGCATACTGTTTGCTGCTCACCATGTGAGCCAGCCAGCCTCCAAATAAACTGTTTGTTTTCATGATCTAAACCTAAGATCAAAATGCCTTTTAGAGCATGGCAATTTTCAAACATAGCATGGTGGGTGTCAGCTGTGACTTTTTGAAGAATAATTGAAAAGAGTTAGGAAAAAAAAAAGAAAAAAAAAGAGGGGAGAATATGATATTAAAATCTGACAAAGGACAAGGAATTCAGAAACATGTTTTTCTCCTTTAAGGGAGATGCATGTGTCTCTGCTAGGGGTAAATATCTATTCCGATTTGTTATTTATAACACAATTACATTTTGAGCTATTATATGAGCACCGTGTTATTGGAAGATTTTTTAGAGAGAGATAGCCCCAAACCAGAGAATTTCTACAAGTTTGTGTCATTTTCCAGAGATCCTAGTATGTTTTTTCCCTTCATTTCCCAGTCCCCAAACAGCTGTCTTTCACAAAAGCTTCCAGTGCAGCGTCTGGTGTGCTATTAGTGCCACTGCTTCTCCTCTGAAAGGATAGGGCTTCTGTTTCAGAATGTTTCCATTCATTTGTTGTTTGGTATTTAGACAAAAATATATTAGTAATATAAGAAAAAAAGAAAAATATTCAAGAGCCCAAATTAGAATGTAATCTTGAACAAAAAAAAAAAACAGAGCTATTTTGACTGTAAAGCTCTCTCCAAATTTTGCATGAAATGGAAGAGAGACAACATCTTGGAAGAAATCACAGGAATTCTTTATGCTGGAAAGTGTGAGGCAAACTAGATAGATTGCAGTAACTCCCCTTATATATAAACACAAATATAAAGCTACAGGCAGAGAAAGAAGGATTATTTACACTTCTGAGCACTCGGGAGGTGTTAGGATTCTATAGTGAAGGCTTGAGCAAGTGCTTATCTAAAAATAACCAGTCCCAAACTGAAGTACCACTGCTATTACTGCTGCTACCAATTTCAGTTTCAGAATAATTTGCACTCTTACATTTCTCATGTAATGAAATGAAATACATCATGTGCATTTTGGGGTGTGTTTACGATGTGTTGCATATATATTAAGCCTATAGCTATGGTAAATATATAAATATATACTAAAATAAAAGAGCGACTTGTTATCTTAGTGCTTAGGGAATATTTCTGAGTCAAATCCTAAAATAAATGTAACATTTTAAAGGTGCAGTAGCAGGTTAGAATGGTAGCCGCTCTGAAGCGTAGTTGAGAATGGAACCCAAGCATTCTTAGAGTCTTGGAGTATAGACAGAACATGCATATGGCAAAAGCAAAGAAGGTAGGTTTGTGTGTGCTTAGATGTTAGAACTTAGAAAACATTATTGCTTGAAAAATGCACTGAGTTTTTATCATTCTTTAGAATATACAGCAGATGCCACCAGGAGCATGTCCTTGTTGAGCAGAGATGTAGAGAACTGCTCATGTTCAAAGAGCACCGTTGAAACTGAAAGGGTTTTTTTATTCAAATTTAGCCCAACTCATTTCTGTTTTGTGTAAACTGAGCCCAAATGTGACTTTCCACATCGGCTTTTAAGGTTAAGTGTGAGTTTATAAACTGGAGAATGTTTAGTACAATGTCCTGCGTCATCATGCTCTCAGAAAAAAGTATTTGCACATTAACACTTTGTGCTTAGTTTAGTACATTAAATGGTATCTGTAAGAGAATATAGATATTAATTGTAACTGTATTTAACGCAGTAAAGCTACTTTATCCTGACAGAAGTACATGGCAGGACTGTTTAACGTGAACGGTGATTTTAATAGTTTATGTTAAGCAATGGTTGTAGGCCTTGAGATCCCTTCAAGTGCTCAAAAACATTAAAGCTCTTGCTAATGTTTGTTTTCAGTGACTGTGATTCCACAGTGAATTTTTTTTTTTCCTGGTTAGAGGTTTAAAATAAAATGTTTGTGAACCACTGATGTCATCAGGAACAATTTGGAGAAAGCTTGCGTGTAGGAGACGATGACTGAAATTCAGAAGTTTTCACAGAGGAAAATGGTATCATTTTGCGCTGTCATGAGTAATATACGTATTTGGGAAAGCTTCTGTCTATTCTGTATATATTTATGGGTGTATGTATGTTTCTAAAGTTGGCTTACAAGGAAAGTAGAACCCTGACAAACAAAAACACTAGGAGTTCCATTTCTTATTCATATTACTGCTACCTATCCAGTGAATCTTAAGAGCAAAGAGCATACTGAAAGAAAGTGTGTGTGTGTGTGTGTGTGTGTGTGTGTGTGTGTGTGTGTGTATATATATATTCTTATACCTTCATCCATGTAACAATAATAATGTGTTGGTGAACTCTGCGCTTTGAACAAATATAGTTATTGTCATCATCAGGCTATTATGTATTAGTTGAAATCTTTTTTTATTTGGAGGAATGCTATTTCAAACATTAATGCTATATCAAGCATTTTATTTTAAAACTTCTATTTATTGTTTTTTTGCGTCCTACCTGTACTATTTGTTTTTTCTGGTGAGATTATACTGCCTTTAGTAGAAAAAAAGTGAGCCTTATAGTTGTCTGTTAAAGAAAATCTGAACCCTGCTTCTCTGAAAAATGTGGCATGTTTGAAAGTGTAGTAGCAACAGCGTAACATTTTAACCAGTCTAATTGTAAAAGAAAAAAAATATTTATAATCATATAAGAGAGTGATTTAAATGCATGAAGAAACTGGTTGTGGATGGTTTGAATATCTGCTCCCCATATTGGGGCAGGCCTTTTGTAACTCCCTTGAAAGAAATAGGTGAAGTTCAGCTGCCAAGACCTTAAAGGATTTGAATGTTTTTTTGATGTTTGTTTTTCTGTGTTGGTGCCATGAGCTCTTTGATCTGCCAGACCAGGATGGAGGGTTTTCCAGAGTTGCCAGTGATGCTCCTTATTTGCTGGAGCAGCTTCTCAGCTTCCCTTTGAGTATCTTCCCTTGCTGGGTGGCTGCAGTAAGTTGCTTCGTATCTTCAGGGTGTATTTTCCATCCTAACAGTCATCTGACTTTCCTGCTTAATCAGTAAATTCTTTGACAAAGTCTTTCCCTGCCCTCCTAGCCTTGGAATGGGATTTTATCCTGTGCTTGGAGTCTGTAGCTATTAGCTTAAAGTAAGGCATAATAGTAAATTAAGACCACATTTGGTTTATGATGTTCTTCAAAAAAAAAAAAAAAAAAAAAAAAAAAAAAAAAAAAAGAATTACTAGGACATCATTGATCATACCAATAAAATGAATAAACTACATATTTTTCAGATAAGAAAGGAATTTATCATCCAATGTAGAACCCACAGCTGTACTTAGTTCATTTTATCATTCTTGTTGTATCTGGTTGTGCCACTTAGGATTTTTCATCCTTATATAGAAGTTTTCTTACTAATGGCTTTCAATAATATAATCTAACATTATTGTAATAGCTAAGTTTTAATTATTGTTTTATATTGTGGTGTTCATCAGTGCCTCAAAGAATGAAAATAGCACCCTTAGGATCCTTTGAACAAAACTTTATTTCGATGATTTCRTGTTCTAGTCACTTATGTTTTCCTTCTGCAAAGTAGCTGTAGTAGAAAATATGAGAGAAAAATTGTGTCCTGAATACATATAAATGCATCATGAAATTAGTATAAACTAGCCCAACAAATAATATTAGCTTCAAGTCAACTGAATTCAAGCTAAGTTGGAAGGATAAAATATATAATGTTAGTATTATATTTTAAAAAATAGTGTTATTGCTGAAGGTTGATTTATTTCATTTTCTTCTTAGGAATTAACAAGCAGTGCAAGCCTAGCACGTGAAGAGAGTTATGTGATCATTGCTCTTTATGCAATTCCTAATTCCTTAGCCATTAATTAGACTCGAAATGGCTGTGCATAGCATCACGCCAAACAAACTCCACGCCAAACATCACGCCAAAGGCAACTCCATTGCCCTGCTAAAAAAATGTGTTAACCTTTTGGGTGCAATAGATGAGTCCTGCTGTATTCCAGCTCTTTTAGCACAGCGCCTGATTWTTCTCTTCACCTGCAATTGCTGGCTGAGAATATCTTGTCAGTGATTTGAGGCCGGGCTGAGTGGCTGCAATCATAGAAGGCCTTGTTGAAAGTGAGGCAATCTTTTATTTCTGTTTGGCATCCTTCAGCTAGAAAGTTAGTACAGGAGGCTTTGGGTTACAGACTGAAGAGCATCCAGAGGCAGTATTAAAGACTTCAAAAGACCTTGTGCATCTCTTATTTTTATATGCATATAAAGCCTTCCTTCTAGTTATCAAAATAATTTTAATGTATTTGCTTTCATTTTTACTATGTTCTCCAGATTCAGTGATGATTAATAAAGGAGAGTTTATTTTTTCCTTCTCTCTCCTTTCTGAACACACTGCTTCTATTTTAATGACAGAGATAAACACATTTGTGTAGACAAATAGTATATTTTGCTCCTTTGATACCATTAATATGTGAGGAAAGAGACRCATACAGAGTCATAGGTAGTTCAGTCCTTTAGGTTAGGATGTAAGGCAGAGATATAAGTAATAGCTCTTTATCCATCATAAAATTTCCAAATGGCTCCGAGGCATATCGCTGCTGCAGCTGTTGCAGACCTTGTAATGGCATTAAGCTCTGACTCAGGGTGATTTTTTTCTGTAGAAGATTCTAGCAGCAACTACAATCCTAGTAATAGCCTGAATAGGAAAATAAATAACTCAAATGTTAATGAATTGTAGATAATGTGGATGCTCCAGCGTGGACCCAGACAGGATAGGGAATATATTCTTTTTTTTTTTTTTTTTTTTTTATTGCTGTCACACCAGGCTTTTTCAGACAAACCCCCCTGGTAGAGTGCCAGAATGCTCTGTGAATGTTGCTACTTTAATCCCATATGGCATTTCCACTTGTTCTGATTATTCACTTGAACTGATTATTATTATTTCATATTTTTACCTACTAGGTGAAGATAACATGGATACATTTACCAGTATTTTTAGAGCTACTGGAGGGAGCTGAAATAATAGTTCAGGATATGAAACCAGTTCATGCTATCCCTGGTGAACAATAGCCACGCTGGGGTCTGGCACTGCTCCTGGGAGAAGAAAAGGGGGAAAATCATCTCAACCTTCCTTTTATGACAGTCTGCCCATCCAGTTATTGCCAGCTATGATCTCTCCAGCAGTAGCTTGATCAGACACTGCCGGTTCTGAGGCTTTCTGCAAGGAGCTGCCCCTTCTGGGACCAGCTTGGACTGATCTTGTCTCAAAGGTGGGTGAGTGTACGCTCCTCACCAAAGGCATGGATTAGTCTTCAGTGTTTGTCGAAGGAAAATGATTTTAAAGCATTATATTCCTGTGAAATAGCCCAAGTATGTCTCAAACTATCAGCCACAGCAGAATTCACCAGATACACTTTTGCTTCAGAAAATATGCTGGGTTCTTTGGACTTCTGTTTCTCAAATTCTCGTATGGCACATTTTAAAGCAACTRTCTCTAGAAGAATAAAAAAGAGAATGGGGGGCAGGGGACAGGGATAAAGTCACATTCTTCTTCCGAGCCCTGAATACCTGTTAAAATGGCTGTTTTTATTAAAGATGTATGAGCTCGTACTGCTTGTACACGATGAAATGGAGTACTAGCTGAAGTTAAAGTAATGTGTGTCCAAATTAGACTACAATGAAATAGAGGCCAATCTATTGTGGTGTAACTACTAAAATAACTATTTAGCAGTGAATTGAAGGGCAGTATGTATATCTTGCCTTACCTTACTGCTAACCACAACAAACACACTACTGGCTCTACGGATTAGAGGTCCAGCTGGAACTATGTCCTGGATTGCCTGCTTAATCCATTCATTTTTAAATAGCGGGATGTAGGTGTCCGTTGGTTGCAATCATGTTTTCAACTGATAATCAGACAGCCTGTACAATATCTACCTCTGCTTCCGTAGAAAAGTCATAGTTATCACTAGGTCTTTGACATCACTACTGTTTGCGTAGCCTGAAAGCCATCATAGTGCTTGCATGCTTCATCATGTTAAGAAATATGGATCTGTTTTTATTATTTCCTCAGTTAAAATTGGGCTGGGCAATTAATAAGGTATAATGTAGTTTGACTTTGTGTAGTATACACAGGGAGGAGCAGTGTAAAGACAGGTCGTAATCCCATATACGGGCTGTATAAAATCCCGGATTTGATGTAGGAATACTCATCAAGAAGTTTGTCACAGAGTTAATAGATGTACGTGTGATGCCCAAAGACAGAAACTAAAAATCTCTTGTCCAGTCTGTGCCTTAAGACAGATGTGATTTCTTAGCTCTTGTTACRAATTGGCTTGGAGTTGAAATAGTAGGAAAGGTGGCACACATCTCTTCTTCCCTCCTTAAGAATAAATTTAATTCTTACACTGCAATGAGTGTTTTATGAACAACGTACCAAAAAGGGTGTATTTGGTGATTTTGATAGTAGTATCTGCCACAAATGTATGACTGCTAAACAAGTYATCTTCTAAACAAAAAAAAAAGGAGCAAGATTTCTATGGGTCTGTATTTAGAAATACTGGGCATTAAGAGATTCTGCTGAAGTCAGAGGCTCTTAAGGTATAGCTCTGAATGCAAAGAGTTGTATGAGAAGGCCCTCCTTCAGGGACAAGGAAGGATGACAGAGCAGATGGGGAGATAGGAAGGATAAATGTACCTATCTAAGGAAAGCTAAAGTAGCATTGAAGTTTGGAAGTAAATTTTAATGAAACAGAAGGGTTTTTTCTCTCTCTCTCTCTCTCTCTAGTTCTATAAAACAAATCAGACATGAGTATTCCAACTTTTTTTTTTTCATTTATTTTTTATTTTAAAGAGTTTTACAAATACAGTGTCCTCTAAGAAATCATAAATAACTACCATCTATTTCTGGAATACAGTTCTTTAGCACCTCTCTCAAAGGAGATTGTCAATATAATACAAAGTARATTCTTTGAGCCAGTTGTCTGTGGAATGAATTTGTAGATAAAAGTTCATCACGTAGTGAAAAAGTCTTCTCTGTACCCACATTTAGTTATTTTACTTTTTTTTTCATCCAGTTTTGTTAGATAAAGGAGTTTTAATGTTAGAAAAGATTTATGCCAGTAACAGTTTGTTGCAGACAGCAAGGTAAGATGCACTGGTGCACGGGACAGGGCGAATCCACTGATTTGTTGGGTAAAGGAAGGGGTGATATTCCTGAAAATGTGACCAGAGCTTGTTTTGGATTATCTGGCCTGGGCTTGCCTAGTTGGTGCAGAAGCTTCCAGTTACTGCAATGGGAACTCCCTTAAAAATTGTCAGTAATCCTCTACTCCCTCCCTGCCTTTTTGTTTTCTTTCTTTTGGCCAAGGTAAATTGAAGAGAGATTTGAAGAGGCATGCACAGAGAAGTATTAGCAAATGTGAGCAAGTGATAGGTAATTCTAACAGATGCTGCCTCTCCAGAAGGGTTTGAGGGAAAAAACTAGCTTTGGTGTCCCTGCATTCGCTTTCGTGTGTAATTATGGGAAATGCATTCATGTGCAAGGGTATCATTGTTGTCCTGCTGTTTTATCATTTCTTTATGAGATAATGTTGATTTCAGCAATGAAATGCAAATTTAATTTACAGTGCTCTTTTCCTCTGTATAAAGGTTAAAATGCATATTGTAGATAATACTGTCGGTGGTGCTTTTGAAACAGTCTTTGTCAGCGGTACATGGTTCTAAATGCTCTTGAATGGAGCTGCATGAGTTTGATGTTGGCCTACATGAATTAAATTTAACCCTACATGCATGTTGTTATCATTTGGGGTATAATTTGACCAAGCCATCATATAAGCTTTGTACCAATAAAAAAAAAAAAATGGATGTGCTGAGTATATTTAACACACAGTTTTCCTACTGAGTGTTATGGCACGCTGAACATACAATTACTGAAGTTGAGCCATTTGAAGTCCATAATCATAAAATTCTTCTAACACAGGGGGTTAACGAATACTCATAGTAATGTGGATGCTAATGGATTCTGTGTTTGGAGGGTATGTTTCTGTTTACTTATAAACAAATAGTTTGTATTGCTGCTGATGAAAGGGCTCAGCGTTTTAACAAGTCCTGTTACAATTAGGCTCAGTCTAGATTATAGGCAGCTCCAATTAATAAATGCCAAGACTCCAACAGCAATAAAACGCAGGCAAGAATGTAAAGAGTGCTCAGCTAGCAAAAGCATTCCAGCTAACAGCAAAGTTAGTACTAAGGGAAGTTGTCTTTTTTATTGTTATCTCTTTAGTTTATCTCKCTTTCCTGTGTAAACTGCTGGGCATTGTGCAGAGAGAGGGTGTGTGTTGACTTTGGTGACATTGTGTTACTCCCATTAAATAACTCGGTACAAGGAGTTTCCTTCACTGTGGCCGTGCTTCTAAGGAATATTTTTTTCCCAAACTGCATGAGCCAAATAATGGTTCATAATTATTAACAAATCCCTTTTGTAGTTTAAGTGGGACAGYAGTAAATCTGCTGTCCTGGGTAGTAAAAAGATGGCATAAAAAAGGAGCATGAGTTCTATAAATATAGTTAGCGTAAAAAAAAAAAGGTAGGGAGATGGTTTTATGAAACGAGGTGGGTTTATTTTTGTAGAAAATAATGGAAAATAGCTCTGAAAATCCTGAACTAGAGTAATGAGAGAGTAATATCTAAAGTTTATAAAACTGAAAGAACTCCTGATGAAGCCTCCTCAGAAAATGCTGGTTGCGGCTGCTCTGCTCTGCTGTTGTCGCATGTCATGCATGACTGAAAATGCTGCATTCTCCGGGGAGCGCTAGAGCYTCTGTGTAGGTTGTTTATTTCCTTAATCCCTCCTTCTTTGTGATTTCTGATGTCAGATATAAAATGGAAAGCCTGTAAATACAGTGATTATCATACTGATTATCACCTGCATTAGGGAACGCCCCGGCTGCCCGCTGTAACCCTAGCAGGCTCCACATGTTACAGCCACTTAGATTTTAACCTGACTACTTTATTAGATATGTGAAGCTCAGTATGAGGTGCCCTAGGGCTGCACAGATGGGGTCTGCTTGTTTCCTGTTCTCACTGTTATTGTGAAGAGATACTAAAAGGTTCTCATCGCTTTTATCTGGTTAATTTACTTTGAACTGTCCCTGGTATTCTAGACCTGCCCGGCATTTCTCACCATTTTGCAAACACCAAGCTGTAGTCGCCCAGCATATGCTTTGAGCTTTACTATCCTTTTTACAAGAATGGCCTTTATTCTTGAAAGGGGGTTTTTCTGAGAGGTGCCCCTTGCGAGGAGCTGTGGTGGAGACAGCGCGGGAGGTGCTTGGAGGCTCTGCTGGTGGGGGAGAAGACCTTACAGATGGCTCTTGGTTTTTTGGCACATGCAGGAAAATCTGGGCTTGTGCACTAGGTGCTGTTCACGTGGCCGGACCAGGCTAAGAGGGAATTTTCCCAAAAGAGCTATTTTTTAACAAATATGCAGTCATTTATACCTTGCTGCAAAAGAGCTGGGTCTTTCCAACCATATGTGCTATGCATGGGTGCCCCAATACAAAAAATTAAGATGAATTTTCTCAGGGTCTCCACCATAAGGAAATACTACTTAGCTGGAATACTTTTTTATTTCACAGATGTAAGAATGTACTAGTGTCCAGTTTCCCAGGCAAACAATAGTTTAACCCAGATGTTAATGTCCTGTTACACTGGGGCACTAAAGAAACCCCCTTAGGACAGCACAGCGTAACTCCCAATTTCAATTGCATRACCAAAACCCCACGGTTAAAAAAGTAATTTGGCTTTAGTTCATAATTTTTGGTTCATGTCCGTCTTCTCTGCACCGCTTATCGCTCCCTTAATTCTGTTGCTTTTGTTTTTCCTGTGTCCTAGCCCCATCCGAGGCTTGATTGTGCTGCAGTTCAGTGGAAGTGCAGCGCTTGGCCGGGGAAGCCTGCAGATTGCTTTTTTTCATATGAGCATGGGCTTTGTTAATCACATGCTGGCTTAGGAAAACACTGCATGATATCTTTGAACCCTACACTCCATCCTGACAGCCAGGCTAGCAAATGTCATTGACTGTGTGATGTAGAAGAAGGAATTCAATTGTAAGTAAATTGTCAAAGTGGCTAACCTTGCCCGCACCCAATTGTCAGGACCATGATTCAGTTTTTCTGTCAACATCAGCTCGGGCTAACCCGGTCAGCCTTATGTTTCTGCAGCGAAGCAGCCCGAGGAGTTGTGCTTTTCAGCTTATCACGTTTTATTAACCTCAACTTAATGTTGTTATAATCAATTGCACGCACTTCAGATTCTTATATTGCCCCCAAATTGGCAGATCGTATAGGTCCACAAGTATGTATTTTCTAGAGAACTGCCTAAAAGCTGTCACGGGGAGGCTGGCAGTGTGTCTAGGCACACTCCCTTAAATGGCTTGGTGCAGTAGTGGATTTTATTTACTTGGATCAGCTCACTAGTCTGACTCAAGTCTTATCCATCTATTAATATCACTTGGCAAAGAGGTTTGGAAGAATGCGAGTTACAATGTAAAGACTTTGATGTTGTCTGCAATATTTGCAGCGTTATGGTAGAAGGTGAACGAGGGAAAAAAAAATTGCTATTGTCTTCTGTCTCCTTGCTTTTATTTCAAAACAGAGATTTTAATTGCTCCAATTAATATAAATAAGAAACGAGGACATTCTGATACTCTGATGTTTCCTCTGTTCTTTGAGGAAAAGAACATAGCTGAATTGCCTAAAGCAGTGATTAAGACATCGGAGTATTTTTAAATGCTCATCTGATTCCACCACAAAGGTTTGAACACATTTTTTGGTCCTATTTTTTTTTTAATGCACAGTAAATGACATGATTTCGTAGAATGACTTAATAACCTATAGCCTGAGAAGTCTAACACATAAATGGAGATTTGATCCATTTTTAATTAGGAACACGTCTGAGGGAGATTTGCATGGATTTGAAGTAGTRGTTTCCTGGTTAAAGTCCTAAATCCTGAAGTAACTTTCCCCTCCATGAAAAAAGATATATAGCCTGTTCCCCGCTGGGGCTCGCGAAGTGTGTGGACATTGTTTTGTTGCCGGGCTCGAGGGAAGGAGGGGGAAGCCTTTGGTGCAACTATCAAAACCGAACAACTGTATATGGGCATATTGAGATAATCACGTACAGGGAAAACTGGCTCAATGAGTTTCCAAATGTGTTATTTCTTCATTATCTGGCACTTTATAATTAACTGTTCTTTTTTTTTTTTATTATTATTATTTCAGGAAGCTGCCACTTTTGCTAGAGAGCAAGGCTTTGAGGTGAGTTAACCCGCAATTGCACACTAAACAGATCCGAAAGGTTTTTTTCTTGCTGATAATGAAGTTCTTTTGGACAATGATTGATGTGCTATTATACTCTCCAAGCCTCGCAGCGGTTGCCATAGAAACTTGGCAGTCGTCATGGTTTCTTTGTTCTGCCAGCTCAGTGTTATGACGCACTCTGCTAGGTCTGCACCCAACATCGCCTACAGATGTTATTTATTGAATTTTGAAAAGCCTCTTGGGAAGCCGAGAGGTTGGGCACGGTTTCAAGCTGCCTCTGCAGATATGGGACCTGTCAGTTTGCTCAGTTAAAAAGCTACCTCATTAGCTGCATTACACTCCATAAGGATCCGCCGCTTAAAGCAGTGGTGAAGCAAGACTAAATAGCGAAATATAACACTGCTTAAATAACTTAAACCTTGCCATATGCGGATTATCATTATGCAAATGGGTTGTAGGAAGGTTGTGGATAAAATTGCTGGATACTGATTAATGTAAAGGGAGCTTCTACAAACAGCTCCTTTAAGAAGGGGCAGGGCAGAATTTCTGTTTTAAAACATATTCAAGTTAGTGTTTTCCATCTGTGCTCTCAAAAATGTGTAATCCTCTACTTGCTTGAAGTAAACACTGTTGATTTTACAGTGATTTTTTTGGAGCATTTGATTTCATCATCTTGATGTATTTATTTGAATGCCTAAGCCTTTTTCTAGTTTCCCTCATTGGCTAAATTCGGATAACTTAATCTGCAGAGCTGTCAGCTATTGGTCTGGAGCACTGCATTCAAATGGCCACGTTTTAAACACCATAATTAATGTGACAACAATTACACCGATTTTAGAGATAGTAAGTGATCTTACTGCCTCCTGAATTGCAGACCTGCGTGCCTATGACCCCTTTTACGTACATTCTCGCTGGAATTAGACCCACCTTAATTGATTTGTTTGCAGTGCAAAAGCGCAGCTAGGAGTTTGCGTGCCCAGCCCCCCGGTGCATCCATGATAGCCGCCGCGCAAATCAAACGGCATCGCTCTGGGAACGTGCCCCTGCTCCAGGTGCACGGGCGCATGCACAAAAAGAAGGCAAGACTGACAGCTTTTGTTCTGCATTTGAGATTTCCTCAAAACCCTGCACCAGCAGGTACATCAGTGCCCTCAGTGTTTGAGATATTAAAACTGTGGGCTGTCCCATTTCATTTTATGTTTCATAAATTCATGTGGCTGCTTTGTAGAAATCAAGACTTTTTATCACTGTCAATTTTCATTTGCATTATCTGCGTTGTTAGCATAAAAATACACTTTSGGTTTATTCTATCAAATGAATGAATTTCACAGATGCTTCCGAATATAATATGAAGCATAACAAATTATTGGTACCCTCTGGTAGCTTAGACAATAAAATAGAAAGGAAGTGGTGTATTAAGTCTACCCATTCTATATTTTTATTGCCCCCTTGAGCTAAAGACTTTGAATGTGCCTGGTTTAAATTCAGTCCTTGTGACAAACTGCTTTTCCTGGTGTCTGCTAACTACCATCATATTAACCTTTCCATTAGTGCTTGCTTAGAGATTGTAGCACAGTTCTTTCTGAACATCCTAAATCTGCCACATTTGATTACAGCATATCAGTAAAGTGCACAATGATTATGATCTTATCTCTTATTACCCCCTTGCTTGACAAAAACTCGCATGTCAAGTTTACTGACAGAGATGTGTAAAATTTGGTAAGTGTCCACAGTCCCATTTTCCCATTGTTATGTGAAGGCAAAAAGAAAAATCTGAAGGAAAAAAGAAAAATGAAGCGTTTTAAGAAAAATTTTCAAAACTACAATTAGCCTTTCAATTAGAAAAGAAAAAGAAATTCAGCAAGTTTAGGGGTCTTGTAAAATGATTCTGCAGTTTTTATTGAGAAAAGGTAATTGCAAAGCAGAGCACAGGAGAGTAAAATAAGGGACTAGTGACTGACCAGAGCAAAAAGCAAGAGGGTTTTTTTTCTATAGATGACTTAGAAATTTTGATATAAGTGCTGGACCCTCATTTGAATTTTAGCCGAGAAAGAATTTTGTCTTTTTTACATAAAGAATCTTAGAAAGTCAGAAATGCCTTTCTAAATGCCTAACATGGAATATCTGATGTGACTAGCATTTTTTTATGTCTTTCCCGTCTCTACCTTCACATTATTTGAGCAGTTCATGTAAACTARAATTTTAAATATAGTTTTGGTTAAGTATATCTGAAATAATTTTCAAAAAAGACATTTGGCAATGCCAAATTCTGGAAAAATATGCCCTTTCTGAAGTCACAAATTCTTCTTATTGCAGACAAGGGAAAAAAATGCTTACTTCCATTAGTCTATTTTCTGGTAAGAGAAACTTTATTCAAAGGAATTTTTATATTGTTTTGTGCTTTACCTCAACAAGAGTTAGCTTTCCATTGTACTTCGTTGAAACCTGAGATATTTCTGTATAAATCACTCATGATACTTGAAGACCATTTTGTCCTTCATTTATCTCCTGACCGATGCTTATCTGTAATAATCAGAAGCAGAACATTATTCCTAATGCAGTCTCTTCCTGGAGTGCATCAGTGCTTTCTCTTACCTGTGAATATTGTGTTCTGCAACATTTTAAAAGTATTAAATAAATAATATGACCTCTCTGCCTCATCCTCATTGTATGCTGCAGTCACCTGGTAATACAAAATTGTCACTGTTTTTTTCCCAAGGTGTCATGGATTTAGTTCCCCTGTGAAGAACAGAATGGTTTCCAGTAAATGTTAACAGGACATTTAGAATGTTGTCGGGGGCAGCCGCCATGCAAAATATTTTTTTTCTTTTTTAGTTAGAAATCTACTATGAATTTTTCTGGACACCAAATCGTAGAGTTTAGTAGTTCCATAGTCGCACCTTCAAAATATTGCATAAAAGTAAGGAAAAGACATATTGTGGAAAAGTTAAAGCCTCCTCAACATTAAGGTTGCATCCCTTCCACTGTATAAGCTCTATTTTGCTCTGTTGTTTTCACTAAATTTAGTATAGAAAGTGATTTTGTCTAAAAATGGTCAATTTAATTCTCATAATTAAAAACGATAGTTACTTCAGTTGTTTTATTTTAAGTCGTTAGATCAGTCGCAACTTTTCAAATTTCTCTTTTGAAATTTCCTCTTTCATTTAAAAAAAATGCCTTCTTTCCTCTAAATGCCCTGCGACTACTGTTACACGTTTATTGTATATTTAAATCTTCCTGAAAACACATGTGCACTTTATTTTACTGTATACTTTATTTCATCTTTTACCGTCATTCTTCAATAACCTTTTCCTCAGGGTCCTCTTCCTCTCCTTTAAGTACATCCTGGTTCTCACTTACACTGAAGAAATCATCTTGATCACATCATTTTCCTGCAGTATAACTTCCTCATTTTCCTTTTTTAAAACTAAAGTTAATGTAAATACACTGCATAAATATCTTGAAGTTCTTTGGTGTCCTTGCCTGCTCTGCTCACTTGAAAATATGTTTAGTCAAGTTACTAATAACCACTAAATACTTAGCAAAAACTAAAGGTCTTTCTCTTGTTTTCCTTGATATTTATGATGCTTTATTGTGTGTTTGTTTCACAGTTTTCTTATTATCAAGGTCTCAAATACTTTAGAATTTAGATGACCTTCAGAAACCTACATGTTAGCAGTTGGAGGGATGGAATTCTCCATCTATTCRACAGCTTGCTGAGTACCAGCTGATCCCCTTATTCACATATTTCCTCATAAAGAGATGTTTCAAAACAGCCAAATAGCTTCTTTTTCTTTTTTTTYCCCCCTCTGGCATCTTTAAGGCATTCCTCACCTTTTCAGGATAGGCTAAGATGGCCTTTTTTACTCTTCACAGTCCTCTAAGAGACGTTCAAGGTTCTCCCCTTTCTTCTCTCCTGGAAGAAGTTGTCTTCTATAAAAGCCTTTATTAACAGCTTGAACATCAGAGGGGCAGAAATAACACAAATGAGAGGACGGTGACTATATATGGAAATTAATAAATAGGAGAGGATATGAAGAAGAGGCAGTTAAATGGATCAATAAATGAGGAGAAATTGCTTTAGCATTTGAACAAAAGTGTATCAATCAATAGGCTCATCAGACTACTAGGGAYTTGGGAGGGAAATCAAAGGGAAGCTGAGGATGTTGCAGAAGAGCTAGATAATTCTCTCTTAAATAGATGTTGATACATATATAGTGCAGGCCTATTCTCTATCAATAATAAAGCTTGAAGTGCTGTCAGTGACTTGATGAACAGGATTAATGAAAGGCAGCAAGTAACCGGGACTGAATGCTATGCAGATTTGAGTTCTTGAAGTGTTTAGCTGAGCTGCTGATGAAAAATAAGCCATCTCATGTTAAAACCAGCAGCCACAATCAGAATTGCACATGCTATACTTAAGTATAAAAATRACACTGCATCTAGGTTTTGGAAGATAGAAATCTATTTATGAATAATATTAATTAATTGTAACAACTCTGGTAAGTGACTTAAAAACCACTCTGAACAGCTTTATAAATGAACTCTATTCATTATGTAATTCTGTTAAAAATGCATTGGGATTCATAATGAAGGGGAGACTAAATAATGCAGCAAGTGTTATTATGCTTGCATACATTCAGCGAGAGACCCCCACTCAATCTGCTCGCTTCCGTTACAGTTGTTCGTAGGTGGGAGCAAGCTGGAAAGAATATTACAATGTAGTTCGGCAAGAATATGAATAAAATGGGCATAATAAGTAGCAGATAGAAAAACTTTAGTCTTTCTTATTTTTCCTACTGTTAAGAAAAGGATAAAGGATGTAAAGAAATATGATTACATATATAACGGTTAATTGGTGGAACTCAGTGATCAGATAAATTTGAGGACAAAAGCTTACTGCATAGCATTATAAAGGGATTTGGTGCTAATAGAGACAACAAAAATAATTCTAAGTACATCAGATTAAAAAATAAATAATGGAAGGATAATATTCTAATGGCAGATCATGCTGTTACTGGGTCTCGTGCATAGAAATAAAACAGCTCACATTGGCTGCTATCAAAGGCATTGGATGGATAAGAGGTTTGATTAAGAATGCCAGTTGGCTGGTTCCTGTCTACATACACTGTAGCATAAAGTCCTCTTCGACCAAATTCCTGAAAATTTTGCAGCTTAGCCTTACTTCAGAAAAACAGTCCCACTGGATTTCCCTTCCCTTCCCTTCCCTTCCCTTCCCTTCCCTTCCCTTCCCTTCCCTTCCCTTCCCTTCCCTTCCCTTCCCTTCCCTTC
>NW_020454150.1:1378596-1444583 GCF_003342845.1 Nothoprocta perdicaria | reverse complement strand
CCCTTCCCTTCCCTTCCCTTCCCTTCCCTTCCCTTCCCTTCCCTTCCGCAGAGAGCTGGCGGGCAGAGAGTCCTCCTGTGAGCCCCACACCTCGCGCTCAGGTGCTGCCCCTCAGCAGCACGCGCTGAGCTTCTTTGTTGAGATCTACTGCTGTAAGGAAACTAGAGAAACAGTGTTTCTAATCCTGCTGAAATTAGGGGGATTATAGTGCTATAAAACCTGCCTAACTGGGATGAGAATCATGCTTAGAGTTTATCTAAAGTATTCTCCTACTAATTTTATTTTAAGTTTTATGATAGGTAAGGTTACAATCCAGTCAACAGCAAAGATACCCACTAATTGCTAATTAGGAAATGCTCAGGAATTCCTTTGTTAAGGCTTGCAGTTTTGCAGCAGGTGGAATAGCTGAACTATCATTTCCAACATTGACAACAACGGCCTCATAGTGCTGCATAAACATATAGGAGATCTTCTTCTACTGACAATAAAGTCTATTTTACACCTAGCCATAAGAAGATAAATCTTTGATCTGCTAATAAACTTCTAATCTTTTCCCTGCTCTGGTATGCCAGTTACAAGAATGTTCTTTCTCTCTATTAATAGACTGACGACATTAAAGAGATAGCCCGGAAGACACAAGCCCTGCCAAAGGTGAACCCTAAAAGGCAACGAATTGTAGTCTTTACCCAGGGGAAAGATGACACTATAATGGCTACAGGTATATTTTTCAAATCTCTCTTCTCGCTCACAGGAAATATTCTTGTTAATCAATTACAAGTTGTGGTTTTACAAATTATAGTTGTTAAATGGCAGTCAGAGTGTTTGCCTTCTGATGTTAGTCACTGCTTCTCATCTCTGTTCTTCTTTTAAGATTCTGAATTTGAGAAGTTAATATTTCACAGGAATGCCTGAGAATTTAGTTCTAGACATCTTAAGTTCTTTTTTTATAACATAGATCAAAAATATTGATCCAGTTGGTTTTACTCAGATTTTTATGACTTGAGATTTTATCTGTGTAGCCATCTTTGCTGCAAACAAGAACACACTATGCCTGCTGAGAACAGCTGTGCAACGGTATAGTACATTTAAACATTTGTGAAAAGGAGGAAGCGGAATCCAGTCCTAAGTGAATTTCCAGGCTTTTTTTGCTTGAAGCAGAAAATCTCACTTTTCTCTTTTCTCAGCCGTCTGCTCCTCCATTCTCAAAGGAATACGTGGGGGAAAAAAAAAGGTGTTCTAGCAGGGATACGAGTAGTTTGTGCTGTCTAAATTGATGATGTATGACACACAGATTTAAGCATTATAAACATGACTGCCTACCTTTTGACAGTCTCTTTAATTTTGTCCACCTATGCTTCTAGACTAAATAAAGCTATTAAAAACATGTGCTGTGGCAAGCCATTTTAGTCCTTCATTCCTGCRCAAGGTAAGTTATTACCCAAGGTTGAATTCCACCTCTGGAAATCGAGTAAAGCTGAGGAAGCTTTGCACCTGAGGGACCGGTGCCTACTCACATGATATTCGCCTCAAAATCAGAATTTGCTTCCGACCGTGGCTGCAGGGCTAGGCACTAAGCAGGCATGTCACTGCTTTCCAGATCATTCTTAGCAGCAGTTTGAATGATTTCTCCAGTAGCTGGCTGCTTCTTGCTGTATTTGGGTAGCTGCAAACGGGTTTAGAGGAAAGGAGAGCAATCTCGGAGAGTTGTGTGTGCGTATCTCACTGAGCAACGATGACAGCATTGCTTGCAGAAAGTTACTGCATTGTGTGAATGGCCCATATGGAGGCACTCCACTTGAGTATTGTACAGTTGGCTGAAAAATAGCAGTATAAAAATGTTTTTATACATGAGCTAGYAATAATGGTAGTAAACCTCAATCTTATATGTAACTCTCCTATGCTGTTATTTAATTTTCCCTGTGTACTTATTCTTCAAACTGAAGTTGTTAACAAATCCATTAATCCCTTCTTTGATATTTTTACAACTGGGAGCTTATTTGAGGACTGACACTTGCTAATCTTAGCAGTTCGTTCGCTATGAAATGAACTTAAATTAGAGAATGCACTTTATATGCATGATAAATGCAAGATGGATAGAGAGTGTATGCAATGGTGTCAGCTACAAAAGCAAACATGATAAATGTTAAGGCAGTTTTGAGCCGTGGGATAAGCTATTCAGTGCACAAGCATAGCTGAATCTCTTTGCTATGTTGTTATTCATGGCAGCCAAATAAATGTCAATAATAAAAGAGAATTAAAGATTTTCATTTCCCAGAGGCTGTCCCCTAATACAGCTTGATCTTTCATTTCATTTGTAATTCGTTCTCATGTCAGGATGCAATCATTCGCCAGGCTCTGTGTGTCATGTTAAGTCATTTAATAATGATTAAGAACATAAAAATGCTTGGCCTGTGGGGTAATACTCAAAAGAGATACCAATTTGTTATTGTTTTCCCCCCTTTTCTTTCCTTCAGTGTGGATCATCTTTTTCCCACCTTCTCACATTAAAATAATAAWGAAAGAAGGAAAATGTGTCCCTTAATTTAGCAGATGATGTTATCACCAAATGGCACAGAGCACTGCTAACACGCTGATTTCAACACTCATTGGGGCTGGTTGTGCTTTAAAACCTGCCGTAGAAAGTTTAAAAGGTTTCTAAAAGTTTCTGCCTAGATTAAAACAATTTTTGCARAATAATAAATCAACTATGGATTTGGACATATTTGTAGAAAACTCTGCTTTASATTTTGTGCAAGTTAATAGGAATAGTAACAATAAAAATAAGGCCTTGGTTCCAGGATATTTTTTTAGTTGAAAGGTGTTTCTCTTGGTGGTGACTAAGCCTTGGGAGGTGTGTATCCATACAAGTGACTCTACTATTTGTTTCTTTTTTCTCCTCTTGCTGYGAACTGTCCCTCATCAAATATCGATGGTCTCAATTTATGTCCTTTCTAAGAGTGTAGGATGGAGCTACAGCTTAGSTTGCAAGAGCAGAAAACTCCAAGAAAATGAATTTCTTCTTTTTGTTTTCTCTTTCTTTTCTCTTTTCCTCCCCCTTTTCGTGATGGAAAATTCTCTGATGTCCTTCAGTGTTATGAAATCTAGCATTTACTGTGGGCCACAGGAATGGAAGTGAAAACATTGGAGTGGCCTGTTCTCTGGGAAGACACAACCAGATAGGCAGCTGCCCCTTGATTTCTTCACCCCTGCCCCATTGGCATCAAAGTGGGACAGACACTACTGTGACTGTAATGGCTTTGTCAACACTGCTCCCCATCCCTGCTGAGGATAAGGTGGTCTTATCTGAGATAAGGTGGCCATGGACTATGCAGAAAGGACTGGATTTTGAGAGGAGGAGCACACCTCTTCCATGAGTTGGGTGTAGTTTGCGTCAGTTACAGGGAAAGTAAGGAGGAGATGCCCTTTGATGCTGGTGTGGCAGGAAGGGCAGGAGATAAGCAGGGTAAAAGGAGTTGTTACAGGTTGCTCATGGAAGGGTACATCTGCTGATCTACTCAGTGTATCTGCTGAAAATTATCTATCGTACTACTACTCTCCTGTGGGATGCTCGGAGAGAAAGCCAACTACTGCAAATCATTGCAGTGGAGACAACTGTGGAGACAGCTGTTGATTCTTTGTTTGGGAGTAGGAGATACTGGAGTGGTGGAGGGTGGGGCAGAAAGGCCCAGATAGCTTCTAAAAAGAGAGAAATTGATCCCCAAAAATGTAAACTACAGCTCTGGTAGATGAGAGAGGAGTTTAGATTGAGACATCTGAAAAGGATAGCCTGCAGCCATTTGTRCCAGGCCTGCTGCTAAGATATTTAATCAGCTCCTGAGGTGCTGCAGTTTACCTGCTCACATCCGCTGGCCTGTGGACGGCAGCCCCTCAGATGCTGATCAACGAGCGCCTTAAAGGTCCATGCCACTAAGGCAGATGATGGAAATAGCGGGGAGCAATAATTCTATTGGCCATCGCATTATGCTTGCCAGGCCAAGTCCTTAGTCGGTTTGAATTATTTGTGTTTTCAGAGGAAAAATTCCTGTCAGTTTATCATGAAGCACATTGGGTCTTTCTACTGTCTGTTCATATCTCCTCCGTCACAACGCTGCAGCCCCAAGGCCCCTTTCCTCTCCCCTTCCTTCCTGTTCTCTGTCAGTAGGAATAATTGCAAGGAAAGGCAAGCTCAAATTCAAGCTGAATGTGTTCAGCATGTTTTATAGGGAAGGAAAGGGCTCTTTAGGATTGGCACACAGGAGTTGTGGCAGATGAAATGTTGACTAAATTAGCTGTCAGCTTCTAATAAGACTGTATGGAGCATGTGCAAATGATCATCGTCTTTTACCAAAGACGATGACTGTGGAGCTTCTTGGTGACCATAAGAGTCACTATTGACAAAAACATCCTATTGTTTTGTGAGATCTGTTCCCCAAATGATTGCCTTGCTTTTGATAAAACTCTCTGGAGAAAAAGAGTAAGTAAAATGATAGACACATTTATGATCTAAACTTTCAGTACAGATGCTTATAGTTTGGGAAAGTTACTAATACCTAAAGATAGGGTCTATAAACTTTCTTATATGGAAGAGTTTATTTGAGGAACAGTGTCGAATTAACACCCTGTACTAACAGCCACACTCTTTGGCCGTGCTGGGCCCAAGTTATTTGGCTATCACTACCACAACTGTGTTTCACAATCATATCCCTCTTCCCAGGTATGAGATTCTCTGTTTGGCTGTGGGTTCCTGAGCTGCTGGAGACGTTTGTTTCATGTTTCAACACTTTTTTTTTTTTTCTGTAAACACAAAATTACTTGTGGGTTTTTTTTTTTAAGAGCTCATGCAGTCTTTATTTCAGCAGCTGGGCCTCTTAAGAAACGCACCAAAAATCACAAGCTCTGGCAACACCATATATGTCATATCTATATGTGTACTATAACATTTGTCAGAATCAAATGCTGTGAAATCTGTCCCTTTTACAGAGTTGCTCATAACATTTTTAAACAAATTACTTTTAGTAAGATAGATTTTATGACTGGTCTTGGCCCAAAGGGATATCTTTGGAAAGTCTGAGCAAAATCAGTTCAGCAATGGAAAAACATACTTTTATATTGAAATATTTGCATAATTCAAAAACAGCTGAAGCTACAAACTTTAAACTTGGCTTGTTTTATGACTTTAATAGAGGAAAGAAAAACAATCCAAATTTAAAGAAAATCACTTCAGTATTTTTCAAGTTATGAATGATGAAATCTGGCATGTTCAGGCATGAACATAGAATTTTCCATTCTTTTTTCCCCAAAGTTTGCAAGACCACCTCTGTTAAGGGTACATTTGTAATCAGCTCATTTGTTAGAATAGGGCAATAAAGCATGAACTTATTATGAATTCAAGTATTCAGACCACCTTTGCTAGGGCTTACTGAGTTATTGGTACCACTTATATCTTCTTCAGTTTGTGGGATACCTTGAGAATATTTCAAGAAATGTATTAACAGTGCCAATGAATGTGGTAGAATGAGAAAGATCTCACTTAAAAATCTCTTAGTGCACCAACCACATAGTAAATACTGAAATAGTTTTGTGACTTTCTTGTTGTTACTTCTTGTTATTTAGTCTGTTTAATAAGTTAAGCAGGAGGTACTGTGTAGCCAAATTAATATGTGGCAATATAACTTGCAACATTTCCAAATTTTAGGGTCTACCAGCCCTTTTATTGTTGGAGTAGTAGTAGGCATTGCCCTCTAGCTCTTATATGAAACAGGATAGCGAGCTAAACGGCTGTGGGTGTATCTGAAGAAGGCAATATATGCACACGTGTTCATAAATTGTAAGTTTACGTGTGTTTGGGAAGGACCAAACTGCAATCTAAGTGCAAATACYAACAAAAGTATGGCTAGCATGTTTGGTTGGTGGTTGTTTGATTGAACTTTTGTAGCCATGTGTTCTTTAGAAGGCTGCTCAGAATCCTGAAGCTAGAGATCTTCAGAGCTGTTGTGAAATCCGAATGGTATGGAGCTGTATTCTGTTGTTGGAAATGGAAAGGACTGATGTTCAAGCATACTCTAAGCAGAGGTCAGGAGGTTTTCTTTGCAGGTTTTGCTGCAGTTATAGATCAGCACGTTGCCCTGTAAGCCTATCTATAAAACATGGAAGTATTTATTGCTATTGACATTGCAGACATTTTATGGTGGGCCTGTTTTAGCTCCTCTTTCTACAAGTTACTTTATTTTGTTCTCCTCTAAGAAAGAAGAAAAGTGTTGCTGTTTTCCTTAGTTCTGGTTGTTTACATGCTGAAACTTTCAGGCAGGAAAATGTAGACTAATTCTTTTAGGGCACAGCCTTCCTAGGTGTTTACACAAATAAAACTGGCGTCTTAGACCTGTGGAAATAGTAGTGAAGGTTACATAGTAATGTGTTATTTTTTCAGCATATTACACACCTGCACTTTTCTTGATTTATCATATTCACAAATATAAAGACCAGTTTAAAACCTTAGTGTCTAGTAGAGCAAAATAATTCTTTCCTTTGTCAAGGAAAATATTCTTTTGATCTATTAAAAAGGAAATTTCTGCAGGTAATGGCCAATTATAAAGAGATAAAATATATAAAAAATCAGCCAGAAAGCCCATTAGAATTATATTTACTTTAGCTATTGTAAAATATTTGTCATTTAAGAAACCACGAACCTAAGGTAATAATAATGAAAATTTGTTGATAGGGATTAATGAATCACAATGCTCTTAATACCTTTTTGTAACTGAGACTGTTCACAATTTCATGCTGTGTGGGAGAGGTAGTCTGAACATTTTACTAGACAGCTGAAACACATTATTAAAACTTAAGTTCCTGGATACCGGTTTCATAGCTAAACTTAAAAGGGTATCAAAAAAATGTATCTCAAAGAATGTTTCTTCATACAGATATATGCAGATATGTATGTAAATATATATAAATAAATGAGTGCCTGGATTTGCATTTTAACATTCAGAAAAAAAATACGCCTTTAAGCTGTGAAAAAATGCATAAGCAGTTGGTGAAAGGCAATAAATATGAACCCTCACAAAAACCTTTTTTACGTTTGGTGCAGAGAACCGAATTCTTCTTCATAGGTTCCTGCTGAAGACAGATAGTCTGCCGAGTAGAACTAGGACGACCTTCCCCCATCCCATGAGGGGCTATGACTTGGTTCCATGACAGTTTTGAATTGATAGAAATCACTGACTCATCGCAGGATAGACATTTCCACCCCCAACTTTTTCACGACACTGACAACACTTCTCGTCSTCCGTGGTGAGCGAGTTCAGTAGTCTGCCCTGAGTGGCAGAAATCTATTTTGGTGGAGGGTTGAGCTTTATGAACCCACTTATTGCAGGCTCCAAATGAGTACTAGTGCCAGCATGGGAGCACTGAATGGGGGCAAGGATAAGATGAGAGCGTTTGCAAATAGCAGTTTAAATTGTTATGGARCCTTAGACTGGGACATACTTTATTTTGAATATCAATCTAGCACCGAAGATTGTGTTTCTAAAATTGGAAAGAAGTTCGCTCTAGGATGAGCTGGTAATATTGTCGAATTATGTCCGCAAAGCAGAAAGTAAGGGGACAGAGTCAGGATTATATTATCAAAAGGGAAATGATCTCTTTGACATCTCATATTCTGAAAACGAACAGTTTTATCATGGAACTATACTAAAAGAATAGTGGGATTGCCAAACCAGTCATTCAGTACTTTAAAAAGTGCTAGAACTAAGGACAGCCTTGATATTTTTATTTGTGCTTTTTGTGTGTATATGTAACCGGTGTAAATTTCTCAAGTTTATCCCATATTTTCTGAAAATGTCACCTACCTGTCTCTGCATACACCAAAGATAAAACTCTGGTGAATCCTGTTTTTTTAATGACTGTTTTTGAAACTACAGTGTTCTTTTAACATAAATGCATTTTACTGACTTTTTAAACTGAAAAAGATCTAACCTGCAATATCAGATTTCATGTAAAATAACTGTCCTCTAAACTTTTCATTAATGCTTTAATTTTCAAATTCAATGTTATCCTTTTTCATACACATATTCTGTGTTGCTGCAATATTGGGTATAAGTATAACAATAAGTATACTAATAATAAGTGTGTATACATATATCTCACATACATGTTGGTGGCTTTATGTATAATAATAATTATAGTAAGTATTGGGTGAAACCTCAAAAACACACAGTTTAATAAACTAAACCCTGAAAAATACAATTTAAAAGGTTATTGTTCATAGGCTTCTCACCCTCCCAACACTTGAGTTCAGATCATACTAATAGAGTAGATATTTATGACAGTAATCAAGTGGAAAGTTTTTTGTCATATCATTCAACTACCAATAATTCTTAACAAATACATTTTCTTTTTACTCTAATTTCATGTGATTTATTTTTTTTCATAGTAAGGAATTAAGTGTATGACTTGTTCAGCAGGTTTCATAAGAGATCAATAATATGTTGGCTTAACTTTTTTTTTTTCCTGTAGAGATGTGGGAAGATCAATGTCTGTAGTGCCCCAGGTCATGATCAATACATTTAAAAAAAATTTCCTCCTTTTTTTTTTGCTTTTTTTTCTTTTTACCTTTGTACAGTTTTGCTTTTATTAATGAGCATTTCCTTTAGTTTCAGACCATTAATGGTTTTTGGATAATGTCATACTGCCCAAGGTCAAAGCCAGTTTGAACTTATAACTCTAGTTATCAGTAATTAAATCTATTGGATGAGCTTAGATGTGTTAGAAAAGAGAAGAGTCTGAACTCAGTATGAAACACTACTTTTTAGAGGCCTGAAGTTAAAACAAAACAAAAACTCAACCTTCTGGGAGGATAAAACATTAAAGCTTTTTTTTCTCTCTTTCTTTTTTTCTCTTCTCTTCCTTGTTAAACAAATAACAATTGTCTTATTTATGGATCTCATATAGTGTTAACATGCCAAGTCACTACTGTGGCCTTGACTGCTCTTCAATTAAAGATATTAAATGCTCTGTGATAGAGTTTTATAACATTATATTGCCCATTTTGTAAGACCAATTTGCAATAAGAGAACATCTTTTGCTCATTGCTGAAATTCTTCATGGGAGGCTAGCAATTTAGCAAAGTATGCGCTGTCATCTGGAGCGCTTGCAGAAAATATGAAGATGTTGTCTCAGGGGCTCAGCCAAATGTTTTCTTGCAATCAATGGAAAGATCTCATTACTTTCATTGGGTATTGATTATGGCCATGGAGAACGTAAACCAATCATGAATATTAATGGTTTCTACTGATTCATTTGTCGTTGTGTGGGCTGCACCTTATCTGTAATCTCTGATGCACTTTTCATAGTCTACCTAGAGGTTATACAAAAAGGGAGCTTTATGTATACTGAAAAATGTGATAACACACTTTACCATAAGGTATCTTCTCTTACAAATGAGGTGCATAAAGAACTGTACCCTTTGACCACTGGCACCTAGGCAGAATATCTTGTGTGGAAAGTCATTTCTTCCATTATTTTGGCAGCTATAGCCCTGTTATGTTAGAGAGCAGTTCACTTCATAACAAATCATCAGAGAGGAATCTGAACAGCAGAATCTGTACTCTGAAGGTGCTCTACAGACTCCAGGAGCCTATCATCTTTAATTTAGAGATTTTATTTGCCATCTTCTGATTACAGCTGAATGAACATTGTAGAAAAGTTTAAATTGTAGCTATCTGTGTCATACTTCTGCTGTAAATGATKGAACTAGTGTTTTCAGGCCTCTAATCTTCACCAGCCCAAGCAATCACTATAAAATAATGTCACAGAACGGAAAGAAGGTAGAATGTGGGCATGTTTGGTGGCCCTGGTAGAAAAATGGGCATTTTCTGCAGGAAAAGACCCCTTAATTAGAAGCTTCATTGCTGTAATTTCCGGTGTTAGACAGTAGAAGTCTGAGTGAGAAGATGTCTGAAGGGACAAATTAGCAAAAAAAATTAGACATACTGGGGATTTTGGCTAGTGGAAAAAAATGGACAAAGGGGTGGATTGAATGGGTCCTCCTTCACATAAGTTCTGCAGTTTAGGAAACATTTTCAGTATGACAGCTAAGCACCTAAGTCTAACACTAGAACAAAAAAGGCCAAATGGTCTTTGAGGCCTCTCAAAAGGTGTGAAGTACCCAAAAGTGGAATTTTGAGGCTTTATGGACAGGTTGTTTCAGTGGTTTCCACAGTAGCWTTGATAGATCAAGTAAGATAGGACTATTTTAAATTCCATGTGTGGAAAGTAGGCTGTGCCTATTTTATTCATATGCAGAGGCCTGACCTTGAGATACCTGAACATAATATAGATTATGCAGTTTGAATATAAACCTCTGGATACCACAGAATCAAAGTTTATGTAGTTGATCCTATTTGAACCAAAGTAGACTCCAATTTGGCTTTGCCATAACTGTTTTCTTTGTAATGAATAATAAAGTCAGTAAAATAAACAGATACAACTTAAAATATATGCGGACAGCAGATGTAGTGAGTACAGTAAGCACAGGCTATTTTTAAATTGTTAGGTTCTGGCTTTATTTACAGGATGGCATAACAATTATGTTTGTTTAAAAGCRTAGTGCACTCATYGGAAATGACATTTGGAATTTGGAGGGCTCCTTGTGCTGATTTTGTTTGCTGTGCTTTGCTCCCTGTGCCCCTCRCCAGCCCTGCACTCACTTCCCATTCTTCCTCGGCCCCAGTGATTAACAGGCAAAACTACATCCGAGAGGAGCCTAGGGAAGCAAATATTTATACCCCTTGTAATGCAACACTGGGATATTGTACCAGGAACCTGTAAAGAAGCCCGGCCAGGCATTGTGGCTAATAGCAATTGATCACAATTGAAACTGCAGAACTCTATTTCAAATTGTTGGCTTTATACATTTGATAATGGGTACATTTCCTTGGAGAATATAAAAGTGTAATAAACTGTGCGTGCCCTCTCTTTCCTCCCCACCTGTCCGACGGCAGAGCTCTGTTTGTACAGAATATTGTTGTCACTGACAACTGAATAAGAATTTTTCGGAGCAGTTGGCTATCAAATGATGGCAAATTTAAAGGTTATGCAAATTGTGCCAGTACAGCCCAGCTTGTTTCAGACCTCTTTTCTCTATTATCATATCAATTGAGTCAGCTCCTAGTAGACAAAGCAAGGTTATGGGAACCACCTAGAGCATCATGCACCATTAAACATCAATGCAGCATACACGAACATCTGCAACAACGATCTTATTAACAGAGGGTATAACGGAAGGCAATAAACAGCTTTCTTAGTCACTTAATTGTAAAAAATGTAATAACCTAATACTTGCATTATTTATCAAGAGCAAGTTGGTCAAAAATTATGCATTGTGGTGAATTAGATTACACTACCTACTGCGCACTGTAAATTACGGCACAAATATGAACTTCCATCTGTGAGCAGTTAAATGCTATAGTTAGTAGAGTGCTAATAATGCAATTTTCTTTTAATCTCCAGTACATCATGCGGTATAAGTAAGGATCTGCCTCTTGCCCTGACATTTTATAACTGGCACCTGAAGATGGTTTCTGGATTTCCTGCTTATTTAGGTAGCTAAAACATTTCAGAAATCAAGTGGCAGTTATTGTGTTGGGCAGAATATAGAAGCCATTAGTTGGTCTTTGTGTATGCAACCAAAACAGATGTTTAGAGCAACAAAGCAAAACATGTTAGGTGTTTGTATTGGAGATGTAGTTACTGGATGTCACCTTCTGGGTTAGGTGCCAAACTGATCTAGAAGACGAAAGCACGTGAAGCTGTGATACTGAATTGTTTTGGGAAATGGCTGTAGAAATTAAAATATGTTAGAAAGTGGAAGAAAAGGGGGTTGTTTCTTCAAGGCCAGAGCAAGCTGCCAGGAAGAGGATGGAGTGGTTGGAATCAGAGGACCTGGTGGGCCCTGACAGCCTCTTCTCCCTCCTTGGAGACCAGGAGCACCGGTCAATTCCCAGCGTCTCCTCCAAGAGCTGCTTGTGGTTAGCACAACAAGTCAGCAAAGGCAGGAGCTTCAGTCTGTTACTGCAAAATAAACAGGCAGCTAAGAATGGAATCAGAAAAGGGAAACAGAGACAGGATGAGTAAACTAATCCAGGATCAAAGGTCTTGTCTGACAGGCGCTTTCACCGGGAGAAACTGTTCTAGATGTGACTGTTTCCAAGAAGCTTTGCTCATTCCCGGCACCTTGTCCCACCCCTGCTGCTGACACCGAGTATCAGGCTTTTGGATCTGCTCGTATTTGTATTTGTATGGAGAGAGAAAAGGAAACCTTCTAAGGTTTGGGTCCTTTGTTTGTTTGCTTTTTGTAAAAATCCAAATCATGCTAGAGGCTGCAGGCAGCTGCAGGTAACCCATAGACACCTCAGGCATTTCTGCAGTCAAGAGGAGTCTGCAAGCGCCAGGGAAGGGCAGAGGAAAGAAAGGGAAGGAAAAGACAATGCATAGCAAAGATGAGAGAAAGCTGGTGMAAGTACAAATTTGGCAAAATTACATGAGTTATTTTTTCTATAAGAAAAAATCTCATTCAAAATGTAAGATAGAAAGTCTTTAAAAAAATAGGATTTATTTCATCTAGGAAAAGATGGCAAAAAAAGTGGGCATTATGCCTAAGTAACCATTAAATATATGTTTTGTACTAAATTAGCTCTAAAAGGAAAAAGTAACTAGCATTTTCTGGCGTTCCTTTCACATTTCAAAGTTGCAGTTGAAATGATCTTGCTCTGTAAGATAAAGGGAGTTTTAGCTTAAATCTCTACATTAAATACAATTCTGGCTTTTAAAGTAGCATTATCTACTTCTTACCTTTTTTCATGAAGTTCTTCATAATTTAAATGTGGCAGCAATGTATCTATATTTTATCTATGCATCTTCCTTTGGTTGCTGACTAATCTTGTCTTGCAGACTGGAAACTCTTTAGAGCAGAGACTGGTTTTGTTTTATTTAACACATATGTCGGAGGCCAAATTGACAATATGTAAATACAAGTCAAGTTTAAAAGATTTAAAAGATCACAGGTTAAACTTGGCTGTACATGCCAATTAAAATTTAATTTTTTGAGTTCTTATAGTTGCTCCCAAAAGATCAACATCTTGTGTTGTTTTGTTCTAACTAAAAAAATGAATAAAACTGAATGACTCAGCAATTTAATAGTTTTGGAAATAAAATTTTTAAGAGAGAAGTAGCTGAAGTCACAGGCTGTTTTGAACTTAATGCAGTTTTGTAGAGATAAGGATGGAATTTTTTAATTTATCTCCTAGATTACTTATTTTGTTCTGGTTGAGCAGACTGATTTCATAGTTTGGGGCTTTATTATAAATGATAAGTATGTGTGTACTGTAAAGCCTATTGTGTTACCTTTATGAGTGCCTGTATTCTATAGCTATGCATTAAAGGGCTTGTTAGGCAAACATAGGATTCAAGAGCTCTGCCTTTCCAACTGTCATCCTGTTAACTGTATCCAAATGAATTGAATTTAGTTCGCTACATAGTAAATAATGTATAAATTCATTGTTGCATAATTTACATTAAAGTGCATGCATAATTATTTTAAAAAGTGGTAAATTGAACATTCTACTTACAACAATAATTAGGTAATACTTAACAAACTGATTAAGTGTTCCTACAGAGATTGTAGGTTGGGGTATTTAATTATCTAAGAAATGATCTGCAACTAATTTAGGGAAAAAAATAAACTCCTTCATTTTGGACCAAATTCTTTTCCTTGGCTTCCAAAAGTCTAAAGGAATTAGAATAAAAAGAATTGAGTTAATCTGTTTTTAACTGCTGTTTTAGGAACAGGATTAATACAGATTTCATCGAAAATTGCATTTTTAGATCTTCTAAGTGATCTAAAACCTGCAGAAGCCCAAGAAAATTCCTTTAGTTAAGGAAGTTCCATTCTTCAAAAATAAATAAGTAGTCTAGACTGATCTTAATTAAAGGCTACAAAGAGTTTAYGAATATAGTATGAGAAGAAAAAAATGAAGGTAAAAAATGAAGTTCTGACCTCTGATTTAAAAGGATGAAAAAACAAGATTTCTACATGTAATTTGAGTATAGAAGGCAATGCTGTAGCATTTCTGTGATATATTCCTGAGCAGTGTCCAAAAATATAGTAAATGATTAATGAAAAAAGGTATGTATGTATTTACTTATTTTTAATATTTTTAGGAAAGGCTGTCTCTTTCATTGCGAGGGACTGATTGTATGTAGGAAACTAAATATAAATTCTCCCAGAAGAAAAAACTCCTTCAAAACTGCTCTGTAGTGACCTAATGTTCACTCCTTCTCTTTTCAGTCTCACTGATGCTCAAGTAAAATAGAAATGCCTTGGGCCCATTTCTGCCTCCACTGATGACCTATGCTTCTCAGATTATCATGTAGCATAAACAAAGCTGTCATGTAACATGGCATTTATTTAAATGATGTGATTTCTGTGCTCACCACTCTGAAAGTGAGGTACAGCTGAGAAAGCTTGCAAATTGAGACAGGTGTATGTGTGTGCTGCATTGCGGCCATAAGCTTAATATATAGAAATTCATAATGAAGTCTTTCTTCTTTTCAAAATCAAATTATAATGCTGTTTTTCTCCCCTTTTCAGCCAGTGTCTTGATAAGCTTTTGCATAGGGATTGCTTTGACTTGGTTAAGGACCAGGGTTTGTCAGAAAAATCTTCTTTAGGACAGTGTTCTGATGGTGTGGCTGCAGTAATGGTTTAAAATGTGTCTGTACAGTAGCATGAAATGGAAAACAAACRTATAGGGATTCCTGCTGGGATGTGGGTTAATGCAAACAGTAAGTGAAATGCATGGTCTGGTTTCTTAGCTGAAATATATTTTGTTTTTGCATGATCTAYATAGCCAAGTCTTAAGAGCTTAAAGGGCAGGTGGGAGCAGGTGGGTGTATGTGTCAGTGTAACTTGGACAAGCAGGTGTGATGTATTCCTTGAATTAGGCACTGAAAATTGGAGTTTAAATTGTCATCCTTCTCACTTGTTTTGATTTCTTTGAGCAATGGGGATTGAGGTATAGAAACAGATTTGTTCATAATTCCCACTCCCTTTTACAGCTCAGAAATTACTGGTTTGAGGGTTTGTTTTTTTTATTAAAAAGAAAAGAAATCCTTTTTGTGATGCAATAGGGTGTACACTTGCCAAACCCAATCTTGTGGAATTTACAGTGCCAGAGCAGAGCGCTACATTTGTTAATATTTGAGGCCTGATCATGCAATGCAGGAGTTTATTGTAACCCATCTCCTCTGACTTTAAGACTGATTTTAATCTGAACTTTTTATTGTATCTCCAGTCACTGAGTTGCATCAGTGTAAGCCTTGCAGAAGTTTGGAGCTTTTCCTAATATTGGGGCTTACGACTTCACTTCCTTCCTTTTTTGACCTTCAACCCTTTTCCTGGTACAGAAAGAGATCGGAGGAAAATGATTTAATCCTGAGCTCTACCTTATGTCTTTAGCAGCCGAGCTGAGCTAGAGGAGAGCATTTTGTGGCAGTTCAGCGGGCGCAGTTTCAGCTCCCTCTGAAAGCTCTGCCTAGCGGGCAAATGGCAGTAGTCTCGTGTGCTCGGAAAGGCTTTTTCAACAGAGTTCATTGCCATTCTAAACTTTAAACATTGTGACACATGCCAGAAAAATTCAGCAGCTTGTTCTTTGGGCAGTTTTTCCATGTATGTGTATATCTAAAAATTATATTAGCGCCAAAGCGAAGCAAAACCATAGTGTCTTCTGTTGACCTCCTCCTGCTTCCCCATCTTTTACATACAACTGTGGTGTTTTGTTTAATAGTACAAGCAAAATAATTAATAGCAGAAATAAAGTAGAGCTTCAGTTTATGGCATTGGCAATGATAGTATGGAGAATTTCAACGGCTGAGTGGCTCTCACCTTCTGTAAAGTAAACAAAACATATTTGGGCTGAGTCATGAGCCGATGCAGTTACATTTTTTACAGTTGTTGTAACTCGATATTGAGATACAGAGTCACAGCTCAGAATGGGATAAAGCAAGAATTAGTTCAAAGGAGTGGTGTGGTATTGCCTGGAATCCATGGAGAATCAGGCAGAGAGGTTCAGTGGATATACAGTGGGTGCAAGGATATTGTTTGATTTTGCATCACTATTAATGGTAATGGAGAAAAAGATCTCCTATCATTTTGCTCCTTCGGAGCAACCTTCTTTTGTTAGCTCTAATCCTGTGATTCATACTTTAATCAGATGCTGTGAATATGAACTGTGAACAAAAATACTCTTGGCTGGATAATGAGCCAGTGTGCGTGCCTGGGCAGAACTGTAAGGGGGTGCCAGGTCTCAAGGACATCTTTGCATTAACTTTACCCTAGAAGAGAGGGAATACAGAGCGTGCACTGTCATTTCCCTGCACAGATACCTTTCTGTGGGTCCACGAGTAGAGCCACAGCAGGTTCAAAGTCATCATGTTCCTTCTCTGTTTCTACTGTAAATGAACTAGTTGCCTCTAAGGGACAGCTCTTTGCATCCTGGCCAACATAGCTATATGTACTTTCTTTTGCTTAGTGAGCTGCAAGGCGAATTTTAGCCTAGTAGCACTATCTGAATCTTTTATTATGTAAATATATTAATATTTGTATTAATTAGTTGTATCGTACYATAGGCATACAAATGCGTTGTAAACGGCAGCTGCTGTATGGCTCACTTTGAGTAACATTGTTTATTATTATCAGCAAAGAGTTCTGTGTTCCTAGATATAAAGTTTTCTTGGCTACATATTGAACATGTTAGAATACAGCATCCTTTGTTGTGTATTATTAGGATATTTGATTGCAGAGATCCCAAAGCATATGGTTGACTTGCATCTCACTCATTATGCTATTTAACTCATTGACTTGCACAAATAAATTCCTTATTTCTCTGTCAAGCTCAAGATAGCTGCAATACTAGGCCACACAGTGCCCAGAAATAGATGTAGGAGAGGGGAAATGTTGGCATGAAAACAAGGCAAAGTTAATATGCACACAGAAAGTGCCAGGGGGTCTGTAATGTTCATGCAGAACAGCTATCTGAAAGTCCCAGCCTGAAAATGCAGGATCTCATTCAGCTTGCCTTGAAATGACAGGTTGAATCCACGCTGCCAGGTTTGAAAGACATTAGTATTGAAAGTCCAAGTATTTCTAAGCGGGGGTTGAGCACACGGTGCTGTCCCCACGCTCCCTGATGGCATTGGTCAGTACTGTGCTGATCCTGGTCTGCGAATTACAGCATTTATTTGGTTTTTGTATCAAATCTGTCATCTCTGTGTCAAATACAGCAGCAAGAGTGGTTTCCCCTGTAGAAGAAATGTAAGAAAATATTATAATCTTGCTAATTTTAAAAGAGGCATTAAGATGCTAAAGACAGTGAAGAAGCTTAGAGCATTTTGACTTCTTCTTTATTCTTTTTTTCTTTACCTTTTGGAGAGACGTAACAGCTCAAAATCATCCAAGCTGACATGAATTTGTTCCAAATACTTTTCTCATTACTCCTTACCTCATAGCTGTCCAGAGACATTTATAGGTTTTGAGCTTAGGTTTCTCTTTTCTGTTATGCTTTTCCTGTCCTTTCTTTCTCTTTCTTTTTATCTATTTTTGGCCCTTGATCTAAAGAAAATGAGGGAGGGTGGGGGTGGGAAGGAGATGGGGCAAAATTCTGCTTTGCAGTTGTTCTTTTTTAACAAGTTAAAGCTCCCAGAAGAAGCACGAGTCTGGCTCCATCTTGCAAGCATCTGTACTGCCACTGTCAAGCCAAGGATCAAAAGCTTATTTGAGGAAATWGCTAGACATTTCTTTGTGTGTATTTTAGGATTCCCTCATTTTATTTTATTTTAATACAATATTAAGGGCACTCCAACACGTTGCCCCTAAGAGTTCTGTTACAGGTAATTAAATGTAAGTTTACACATTTAATCTACTTTTAAGAGCAAGAGAAACTGGTAAATGACCCAGTTAAGGAAAGTACTCAGCCTAATTGGATGTAATTATTGCTTGCTGGTGTTTATTACTGTACTAAGAGTAGACTTGTAGTCTGTGATTCTAATTTGGTTTAAAGACAGACCTCTAGTTTTTGCAGCTATCATCAGAGTTTGAGTGTTTCAGCTAACATGATGAAACAGAGCTGTGTTCATCTGGGAGCCTGAMTTTTGTGATGTTTTAGAGTGGAAGGAGGGCTATTTTTTCAATTAATATTGTTTTCCAGTTATTTTCTCTCTAGACTGTTTTACCTGAAGAAATATCTTGTGGTAGACATCCTAGTACCTATTTTTGGCTGAGGAAAGTAGTCTTTGGATCTCTATGCATCTTATGTGACAAATTAACAGTAACCACATTTGCCAGTGAGCTGGTTTTGTTTCATCTGTGAATATTGCCTTCAGCCTGGGAAATCACTACATTAATTGATTATTTCTAAATCATCATTCTAAAGCAGTTGTAGTCACTGGAGTTGCTCAGCAGTGTAGAATCACTGACAGGCCTGAATCAGAGTCCCAAGATTTCAGATTTCATGAATGCTCGTTACTAAATTTTCCTAATTGTAGACACCTTTCTGCAATTTATCCTCCTTGTTCTGGCTTCCCAGACAGGGCACCACGATGGCATGTGCTGTATCCGAGTGTGTTTACCCAAGAAGATATTTGTTGCTTAAAAATAGAACACTGGATATTATGCCCAGAGGAGCAGCACTTGGATTTCAAAACACTTATGCAATTACTCTTTATTTCATAAGCTCTCAGAATGATAAATGAAATATGAGCTGACTTTGAAAAGCAAGGCCACTGATGACCGGTGCACTTAAGTGTCTCTGTGTTCACTATGATGGATTTGGGAGTTTTAGAATATAATAGATCAAGCACAAAAATAGAATTAAAGTACCATTAAACTCTCTAAAGCAAGTATATGCTGAATCCTGATTTGTGCTGCATCTTAATTCACCCTGTTGTGCCTGTTTTTTACAAGATTGAGATCAGTGAGAGATGTTAGCTATTTTATATGCTGTTACACAGACCTAGAAAGGTTACTTAATGGAAGCCTTAATTCTATGTGACCTCATTTATTGTGAAGGAAAAAAAAAAAAAAAAGAACAGTGTTATTTTGGTGTATCTTTTAATGTGTGTTGTTAAGTATAGATTTAAACAGATCAATATATATACTATGTTATGCCAGTAGAAATTCTCATAAATTAAAGAAACATAATTTGCTATGTGCAGTATATGCAGATGCTAAAATCTTTACAATGCCTTATGTACTTCACAGCCATGCTCCTAAATCATTAATGCTCCAAAATACGAGATTATTGCCCTACTTGAAAATCTGTAAAGTTATGGAGAAGGGGGACAGAATGCATGACCCAGGGAGAGGTGGACAACTGTGATCARTAGAAAATCCTTGCCCTCATACCACCTGAATTCCTTGATATGTTTGTTTTTTTTAGAGTAATTCAGTTATTTACATTTACATCTACCRCAGAAAGGATAGAATGAGAGCTCTTGGTACAATGCTTGCCTGAAAGTGCTAGAGGGAGCTTAGGGAAGGAAGCAAGCAAGCCTCAGGAGGAAAAGCAAGGCGAAAGATGACGGTGAGACATTTCACTTGTGTGAGTTTGCTTACCTGATGCCAACCCCATTGAGGGCACCCCGTGCACGGTGTGTGGGCATTATTCGCTCCCCGTGCCCGCTGCACGTGCAAGTGTGCGGATGTGCGTAATGGAGAACATCTGTGCGTGGCTGTGCACGCTCGGGAGGGAACAGGTTAGTTTATTACGATGTGTCTTCAATAGATTTATCACTTTACTGATTGTTTTTGCATTCTCTGGAGCAAATCATATATAGTTTCTTAAATGGATGAATACACTCTGCTCTGCTGGCAGAGTTTAGTATAAGACCTCTCTCTCTTGATTTCCAATTCAAATGAATTCTGTGAAAATTACCGAAAAACATTGCTCTTGAACACTTTCTTAAGAGCACAACACAGCATTGAAGTAGGTTTCGGAATAGCTTTCATAACAGGGTAGAGAGAACTGACTGAAACCTGTTCTTTAATTGGAATATTCATCTTATGTTTTTCATTACCCTTTTTCCTTTGCCTCTCATGGATGGCTGTTGCTAATGCTCCCCTCCCCTCCTGGTGGGCCAGCCAACAGTTCCCTCTGGAGGCAGCATCATTATATCTGCCTGCTTCGCTTAGTAGCAGATGGTGAGGAGCAGTAGAGCTGATACACTGCATTTCACAGAAACCAGGATCCTTCTGGTACCTCTGCAGCATGCGCAGCCTCGCCTCATCTGAGACTCTGAATTCTTTATGTGCTTCCCAAACTGGATTTCCTTGTTTGCAACTCTGTAAGGCRGCGTAAGGCTGATTTTTACGGTGTGCTCTGCTGCTGGACAGTGAAGAAACTACGTACCTACCTCCAGCCCTTAGCTGTTGGGGCCTCTGTTTCCCGTTTTGTCTATTTTTTTCCACAAATTAAAAGAAGGCAGCTCTGATGGTTTGCGTTTTCGCTGGTTGACAGGCTTTTCTCCCCCCTCCCCTTGTTGTAATTCCTGCTGTCTGCCAAAGGACAATCTGTTTGCTCAGAGACAGTTTAATGCATCCCCACTACCAGAGGCAGAACTTCCATTGGCTCTCTTACAGGGGTAATTTACACTTTAACAAGGTATTGTGACAAGGTGGTAATTATATTTTTATCACGTCATTATGACATTACCACCTGGAAAGCCCTAGCTGATTAATTAGTGGCATATATTAAATTTATAACCCTAGAACTCTAAAGTTATCATACCTAAGTGGTGTAATTATGTCGAGCTGTGGCATGGCAGTGAGTTGGAGGTGAGGATGCTGAGTACCCACCTATTGAAACAGGTTTAGCAAGTGCCAGTAGAGGGCAGGGAGCTGCACGGAAGGAAATACTTAATAAATAAATAAATAGGAAGATGAAGTCATTAGACTCTTGAACCCAAATCTAGTCAGATGGAGGCTCCTTGCATACATTTTTTTTTTATTTTTTTGAAGAAAGACATAATTTGAGAGCACTTCAATACAAATCCTTGCTCCTTATTTCGCAGTTTTATTTTAGTTAGGCCACATTCATTCTGTTTTTTTCTAATACAACAATTTCTATTGAGCTTTTGAAGGCTTGGACTGGCTATTCTGGAGGCTACATCACCTCCCTGTGACTGATAGGAAGCATGAGTTTTGGCATTTCTCTTAGTGTTCTCCATATGTCCATGTGTTTAGTGGTATTCTTCTTGATTTAATTTTTTTTCCCCCTTGCCCTTAACATGAGGAGATCAAGAAAAGAGATGAGGCTGAAGATAATTATGAAAGCCTCCACAACAAATAGCTTGATCARCTGTAGTCACATATTCCTGTGCAGTAAATACAGACTGAATTATAAGCCAAATCTATTTTTATCCAAATTATTATGTTAAAGATCAGTGTTCCAGTTTTGAATTGCTTTGCTCTAAGTCAGATTTGCAAGTTGCTGATGTTCTGTTCTCCTCTTCTTTTACAGAAAATGAAGTAACTACGTTCCCTGTGTTGGTGAGTGATCAGAGTGAAATTGTGGATACCAATGGAGCTGGAGATGCGTTTGTTGGAGGTACTTGTTACTTCACTCTCTTGTTTTTGGAGATTTTCTTATCACTCTGTCTATAAGAACTGGCATTTTGTTTCATTCAACTCCCCTTTTGAATGAACTTCATCCTTTTGGGGCTTTCCTTTGCATCCTGAAGTTACGTGATTTAATGAGATTCTGGTTTTCCAAGGAAAAGTGTGTTCTGTTACTTTAAAGATAATATGCCGTTATGCTATACCCTGGTCGTTTCCATGAAATTAATTGTATCTGTCAGACTGTTGCATAAACAAGCTGCATCAAGCACTATATAGTGTACAGAAATCCCTCCTGGCTTAAATGTTAACACATTGTTGTTCTTTAAAACAGGTTGTAGTGAATATTAAACAGTATGTTAATAAGTGAGCATAATGTCTTCTGATCTTGTCAATTCTCGTAGAACATCTGCTTCCAATACAATTATTTGGACATCAGAAAAGAACACAAAGGGTTAATTTGTTAAAACAAACCCAGAAAATATCTGGCATTGCTTAATATCCATTTGCAAACTTACTATTTCTTTTGGCACAAGCTCTAAGGAAAAAAGAGGATGTTATGTCTATGCCTGTTTTAAAAAATTATTCAACATAAACCAAAACCCAATCTAATCCAAAAGTTCTGTCATTCATTGTAGCCTTCATACATGTAATTCTGTGCTACACTATTGCATCCTGAAGGCTCTAATATCCAGTAAGTAGTAGCTTTAAGGAGCTCCGTTAGTCACTAATTTAATGAAAACGCTACTAAAGAGACTTTATAAATAGAATTGCAGGGCTCCATCCTGAAGCTGGGAAGGCGATAGCAGGCAGCGTGTTACCCAAATTCAAGCATCAGAATTGGGCCCCACTTCAAGAAGGGATTCGAAATAAACTCAGCCTTAAGCATGTGGATAATTCCAGCCTTGCTCAATGCATCGTTTAAACCCTTGATAAATTTTCAGTATTTGCTTAAATGTGGATGAAAATTGGAATGTGATTACTCATTTGCTTCAGTGCTTTTCTGAATCAAAAAAGGCCAGAGAGAGAAGGAGGCGCGTTAGGTCATGTTACCCACACACCTTTTAGTGCACACTTGTCACTCTCTGTTATTCTTAAGTAAAGTACAGGGCTATATTTGAACCAGTAAATAAAAAATGACTGTAAAATAAAGGAGATCATCCTCAAGTGCTTGTCCCTGCACACGTGTGCTCCGTCTGTCAGCTGTGCCAGGAAGCTGCAGCTCTCGTCATGGAAACAGAGAAAGATCTTGCCAATTTGATTTTCAGGTCCTGAAAATAATGATGGGTAATGCCCAGGTGGGCGGTACAGTAGAGACCAAGCAATCTTTGTTTCTTTTGACCTGCCTGCCATATTTATCTCTAGTGGTATTTATCACAGTTATTTCATTTTTAGACATCATATCAACTTTTGGAAATCAGGAGCTTTTCTTTTAATAATCTTAATTCTGTTCTTTCCTAGTTTAACTGTAGGAAGATTATTATGACTAACTCATTAGTTTTTAAGAACTATCTGGTCTCTCATAACCCTCTTTAAACAATATCCTTTTCCCTGGTGCTGCAATAGCTGCTCTTTTTCTGTGAAAGGGCTGARCTTTGATGCTAGTAATTACTTGGAACATACTGAATGGATTCATTGACATGAGCCAAGTCAAACCCTATTCCAAATTGCTGCCTTCAACACTACCGGCAGGAGCTCAGGTACATCTCAACAGGCGGGTCCTAGTTAGGTCCATTGTGAGATTCCTTTTTGCAGGTGTCAAAGCACAGATTGCAGGAGTCTGGAGGAAAATGATGGAAGAAATGTTAAACTCCCTAGGAAGGAAGCGTGGAAAAAAATAGACCAAAACTACTTCTAAAAGATCAACTCTCCTTTTTAATTCTCATACCTCTGTTGAGGTAGCCTGCCTGGATGCAGCAAGCTTCAGAGTCTTTGGGGGGAATCTTAGCAAAGATCCTCTACTGTGGTTTATGGATATATCATTTGACTCAGTTCTCCTAAAAATTGCACTGAGGCATCAGATTTTTTATTTTTTTGAACAAGTGCRGTGCAGTCCAGTGACAGTTTGGTACATATGTTTCTCCCCTGAAAGGAAGGATCACAGCTCTTTTCTTCTTTATAATGTCAGTTGGCTCAGCAGTGGCAAAGCTATCTGAAATCTGAATTGGAGCCCTACCTGAGTAGCAACCATGTGCTAAGGTTCTCATTGCATCATATTTCACTCTGCTGTGACTCAGAAACCATGAGCTTTTGAATATCTGTAGGTCTCCCATTAGTTTCCAAGACATCCTAGTTCTCCTCTGTCACTCCATAAATAATAAATTTTTCATTTATTCTCTTCAGAGTGGAGATTTTCCTGAGTTTAGTCCAGATGGGAGATTTGGGAGTCATAACAGTCTAGGTACACAGCTGATTCTGTACGCTGTAGTCTCCTTCTTCATGGAGTCATTTCATTTTCCTTCCCATACGCAGGAAATAGGATACTGAATAGGACAGGCTTTGATTTTGTCTGGAATTCATTTGAGGGGAATGTCAGTATTTTATCTATATCGCTCTTTTAATGCATTTTCAAAGTATGTAGTTGCAATAGGAAAATTTTTTTATTGTCTTCTTACCAGAAAATTCTACATAGTAATGTTGGTAATACTACTCAGAATATGTATCTTCTGTTGATTCTAGCATCAAACCAGATGCGGTGTTGTTGGTCTGACCATTTTTTTTTTTCTAATGGGAAAGTTAGATTCTCTTCTAGGGTTCTTTTCCCTCTTTGATTGAGATTTTTATCAGGTGGTTATTGCCCAGGCAACAGTACATATAATATTCCRACTCAACCTTTAGGTTCCTTGTAGTAAAATGTTTCAGAATTCATCCCTGAACTCAAAAATGCACTCAGTAGTATAATATACTTTTCTGGACACATAGCTCCTTTATTCAAACAGTAGAGAACAAGAGTCCCTTGGCAAGGCTTCCCTTACTTCTCCAGGACTGGTAAATTAACATGACTGAATAGTGGTCTTGTTGGAGCAAATGTCTTGGCTGAGAAGGTAATGTGGAATATAATGAGAGCTAACCCCATCAAGCAGGATTTATTTTACATTAGGAGGTCAGGTTTGTTAGACTTTATCATATTTTGAAAGGTCTTTCACTGAGGCACTTTCTTCCAGGAGTATAACTCACCAGATTGTAAGGAAATTCCATCTCCATGATTATGCCAAGTTGGCAAATTGCTGTTCATATATTTCTCCATGTGAAACTGGAAAATAAGAAACTGGGGGGGTTTGTTGTTGCTGCTGTTGTTTTTCCTAGAACCTATCTAGCTACCAAAGGTCATTAAAATCAAAAATGAAAAAAATTAAGCCAAGTTCCTGGGCACTTAGAACTCTGAGTTGGTAGGTGAGTTCCGCAGGTCTGTACCTGAAACCCCTAGCTATGAAGCAGAGCTAGGTCACTCCCACAGCAAGCAGCAGCAGATCAACTGGGTTCTCCAGATGAAGTGCATTTCAATTAAGTTGGGATCAGGAATAACTCTGAATTTCTTACCTTGTATTGCAGGCAATAAGTCATCTGCCACTCTGGCTGGTAGAATGCATGAATGAGAAATTAGATTTTAAATTTGCTGGAGGTATCGTTATCCTAAGAATCTTTCTCTAAATGATACTAACAGACTCCTGCCTTTATTGCTTTTCAGCAATACTACTTCTGATTAGAAGTTCAGCAGTAACAATTTACTCTGTAGCATCTCAGCACCTCTTGTGGATTCCAAGGGTACCACAGATTTCCAGTTACAAATCCCTGAAATACCCATAAATTGAAGTTGTAAATCTACCCCAGGGTTCTGATGACATTGACAAATCACTTGAGCTTTGCTAACATGGCTTATGTCACAAGAGGCCTCCTTATGGAATTACAGCCTTATTTTGCAGAGTTTGGGGAGCATTCTCTTCCTCTTTATTAATTAGCATTTATTTATTATTAGTGGGGGTCCGTTTCTGGACTGCTGCAATCATTATATTCAAAGTCCATTTAATGGCAATGCGTATGTTGAAATACAGACAATTTTACCATCTTATGCTTCCCTTTATGCCATCGTGCCTTCCTTAGCCGTCCTAGGTCTGCCTTCTGTGTGGACTCATAATTGTCACAGTAACAAATGCAAACAATAAGAATCTTTTATAAGGATTCTTGAAAAGTCCTCCCCTACTGATAGAATATATCTACTAAGTGGAACTGGGTAGAAAGTTCATAGTAACAAATGGAAAGAAGTGTAAAATCAATATATTCCTCATGATTGTGTCAGTATATTTGTTTGCTCATCTAATCTGATTGAGTCATACACTGTAAGAAAAGTTCTAGAAGATGAGATGTAACTGCAGGTCATTTTGAAGTAGTGCTATGATGCAGCAAGAGAAAGTGCACAGTAAGTATATATTAATATTGCTCTGCTATAAAGATAGATATAAAGGTACCATTCATAGGGCCAAGAAACCCTGAGCTATAAGGAGCTCCTCACTGGGCATTGCACAGTGCCCAATGAAGCTCATAGCAGTTTAGCTCTGTCCATAGCAAAGCCAAGGTCACCACCATCTGTCAACTTAAAAATCCCATTGACAGCTTGAATGTGCTGAGGGGCCTTGGAAAGCTGCTACCTACAGTTTGAAAGCTACATAGAGGCTTTTTATGCTAGAAGGCAGGGTGAGGCCCGAAAGCAGAGCTGTCTGCTGTCAGGTGTCCTCGAGTGAACGTGCTTGGTGGCATCCTCGTCTTCTCTTTGGAGACCACAGAGCTTGGAGGAGATACTTCCCTCATTTTGGTTGCGTTCCTTTGGGCAAACTGGCTAACTAAAGCTATCCACTCATCTTTAATATAGAGGTTAAGCCTAAACTTTTTTTTTTTTTTATCTTAACCTATATACATCTATAGATTAGAGCCTGACATTGAACTGAGATTTTGCTCACAGGTCATCAGATTTTTCCAGTTTTAGCCTACTCTTTTGAAATAAATGCAGATGAATTTCTATACGTTGATATCCCACCTTGACTTGAGAATTCAGTATATTTCTTGGTATATTTCTACATTATTGCAGTGTTAAAATATTCTCCTGAGTTTGAAACCTTCTTCGAATATATTATACATGTATATATATGTTTGTAAAAGCACAACACAGGAAATATAAGTATAGGCTTGCAAAACACCCCCACCGAAGAGAATGACTGCCAAAAGGAGTTGTTTTGTAGCATATCAATTACTCCTCCACAATTAGGTTTGATTCAAGAAACTATTTTTAAGAAAGGTCTGGTTCTGAGTGTTACAGTATATAAATCTGGAATATCTTTGCCAACACCAGCTGATTTATAGAAGTATAATATTGATGAAAATGAAAACAGAATTAAATCCAATATATTAATGCAWCTTGTACTGCTCTGCAGAATCCATCATTTGTGGAAGGACTTCAAGGGTGCGAGGACCTGTTCAAAAAGGCATCTAGGGAGCGGGGCAGGTGATCTCCAGAAGTGCCTCCCAGTCTAAATTATGGTGTTATTCTGTGACTCGTAAACCTATAGGAATTAGGTGGCCAGATGTTGTTTTCACCTCCTCTGAAACCCACTCTCAGTCATCTCCTGAGGATGATGTGGTGGTTAGAGAGCAGAAGTTGCCTGAATTAAGAAATGAAGCTGTTACAGTGGGAATTCTGTCTTCTTACAGTAAATCTGATACAGGGTTAAGACGTGCTGTATTTATGACTTAGTCTAAAAGTACTTTATGTATTTCAAGTGGAGGAGTTGGGTGATTGGAGGTAGGTGCGTGCAACTTGAGAAATACATATATTTGGTAGGTGCTGTGTGGCCACAGTAGGAGTGCTAAACAAGACAAAACTTCTGATAATTCRCTCAGCAGAGAGATGGTTTGAATGGTTTGTGAGAATACTAAATTATGAGTGATCTTGTGACTCTATTGGAAAATTCCTGAATGGATTTAGAGGACTCTTTAAGATTGTGAAAGAAACTGTTTCCACAAAAAAAGGCTGCAGAGAGTCGGAATATTCCTCTTTGTTTTATTTTCGTCTCTGTTTGCATATCTATCTGTTGTAAGAGCCCTCCCTCCAGTACTTGCAAGCCCCAAAATATTATAGACTTCTTCAGCTCAGAGTTCAAGGGACTAGCAGTAGGTCTGTATTAAACAGTAGGAGTGTGATATCAGGAGCTACCTAATCCCACTTAGTGGTCTTTAATTTGCGTGAAGCTTTTTATGCTTGTTTATGATACCATGGGAAATTGTCACCATGTCTTAATCACATTAGATAGGGAGAAGCACACTGGTTAAATGTCACTGCTGTGAAATACTGCCCTCTGATAATACCAGAGCTCTGAGATGCAACTTGATTTGCCAGCTGGCAGCGACTGAGAATTTTTTGGTTGGTGATAGCAATTAAATACATGTGGATATGTAACTTACTGTGGCTTATTTCCGCTCTAAAATTTATCTTGGTGCGGGAAGAGACAAGGGGATACTACTTTGAATGGGTCTGTCTTTCCTTTGAGGTGAAGATAAATGTTATAACAGAGATCAGCGCACTCACAGTCTCCATTTATACAACACGGGCGGCTAATTGCCTCTGAGCAATCCTGTTGTTACTGAAATCACGGCTGATGAGATCTGAAGTTCTGAAATAAAAACTACCTCCTTAATGTTGTCGGCGCTTTGACTGACAACCCATTTTGCCCATCCTGAATACCTCTGTTTTATAAGCAGCCTCCCCGAGTCTAACAGCCGAGTTGCAGCTAGGGCATCAATCTTCCCTTGCTGGGGGATAACTTGTCAGCATGTTCATGACTTACCGCCCCTGTGTTCTCCTGCCCTTCTTAACTCTCACAGATCAGTATCAGAGGAAAGCCCAGGCTATTAGCTGGCAATGTTATCTCTGCAGCTGACCTCCTAGAAACCGGAATATCACCAGGATGTATCTTCCTAGTTGATTTTGCTCAGTCTTAGCTGGAGGCGTATCATTATTCTGATCAATACTGTAGCAGGATTTGCAACATGAGCATTGGCACCATTTAGAAATTTGCCACCGTTTGAACCGTAACTCTTGAAGCATAAATATAGGAAGAGATATCACTCAGGGAAAAACTCTCTGTATTTCTGTTTTCTGTTTAACTATTTCATGTTATAGCAATTTCCATTAAAAATTACATCTGTAGAAATAATATGGTTGATATGATTCACAAATCCAGAAACAGGTGTTCTAGTATAATTTAATTGTGATTCAATCTATTTAATTTTTTTTTAATTGTTACCTTTTCTCTAGGCTCTAAGTATTCATCTTAATGATTTTATTGTGCTTTTTTTTATCAAAATACAACTTAAATTTGCTAATTCGCATTTTCACCTATATGATATAAAGACAAACAGAAAAAAATGCATAATTGAATTAAATGCAAGACAAAGTTTTGGTTTGTTTGCTGTCATTTTAAAATAAAATGTAAAAATATACATCCGTATGAAAGGATCAGTGCATGGAATTAAAAATCCTCAGCAGTTCCCAATTAGACTGAAGCAGGACCTGATCCTTCCAGTTGCTGTGTCTCTTTTCCTGTCAGTGACAGCAGGAGTATTAAGGGAGGCTCAGTACCCAGCAAGAAGATTAATATTTTGCAAAATGAGGTCTTTAAAGGTGTGACTTATCTCACCATAAATTCAATGACATACTGTCGGGCTGTATGAGAAACAAACATTGGGTTGGTTGTGTACATTTTAAAAACAAGCCTACCATGTTAAAAATAGATTTTCAAAACCAATTATAAAGTTCCCATTTTTGCTGTTATAGCTACGGGACAATTACAAATTGACTTAATGCCTCAAAGCAAATCCTCACTGTTTAAAATATTTTGTCATGCCTACCATCCATATCCTCATAACATTTCATTTTATGTTAATGTGGCAAGTGTTGGAAAATCATGTAATGATAAAGAAAATGTTCRTGTGGAAGGTTAGAAATGACTTTAATGAGTTATTATTACCTTGCTCTCAGACAGTTGGTAATATTTTTGTGTTATTTTAATGTATTCTGAGTAGAGACAGAGGCACTAGTCAGATTGGATCATCAAGAARATTCCCCTGGGAGTCAGGGCAGGATATAGTCCCCTAAGAAACGATGTGTCAGATTAAACTGATGCTMTATTTGCAGCAAATACAACAACACACACTGAAATGTAAAAACACACAGAAATATGTTTTCCATTTTGTGTCTGATGTGACTTGGTGTGGTGCTATGGAGATTTTCACAATAATCATAAAGATATTTCTCAAGACTGTGATAGTAGCTAGCACTGCAATAACTTGCTTACAACCTCCTCTGCTACATAGTAGCATGGAAATTTCTGAAATGGGAATATGGATTTCTTTTTTTGTTTGTTTGTTTTAAAGGACACCTTGCTGAGTTATGGTTACTCTGACAAACACAGCTTCCAGTTTCCTAGCTTTTGTGTATGTGAATCTCAGTAAAGTTACATTCAGGTAGCTTTTTTTGCATTCACTGTCCTTAAATATATGACAGAAGCATCTTCCTTTTAAGCCATTTTAAGAACCAAATAAAGAGTAGCACATAGTATTCCATTTTTATGCTTAGAGCTTTGTTATTTCAAAGTGAGATTCTCTTCCTCTTAACCCAACCAGTGGGTGTAGTAAGAAGATTTATCTCCACCTTTTAATGTAAATACTAGGGATCTGTTCTGAGGCTAAGAAAATTTCCTGAGGTACTAAAAAAAGGAAGTTTTTATTTCATTCTGCATGAAGAATGGCTAAAGGGAATTTTAACTTTTGAGAAACACTTCTAGGAAAAGTTTCTAAGAAAAAAAAAAGAAATAAATAGGAGCCTGCAAGGTACTTCTTTCAGATATGTAAAGAAGATGTTTCCAGTGAAAATACTTGTCTTCTGATTTGGCACATGCAGTGTCAATTATGTCTTGGAAGCCTGGAGACTGTAAAAACTTACTTTTTATGTTATTTTTCCCCTGATTTTTGCATTGAGACATATGACAAGCCCAAACCCACCTGATTCAAAAGGGAGTTTCCCAAAGTTCTTGGTGTGAAAATAAAAATGACAGCTATGAGCACAGAGTCACGGAAGGGTTGGGGTTGGGAGGGACCTTTGGAGATCACGGAGGCTCAAGCGGAGTGACCTAGGGCATGTTTCCAAGGATTTAATCCAGGCAGCTTTTGAATACCTCCTAGAAAGGCATTTTGAGCACCTTCACAGCCTCTCTGGGTAGCCTGCTTCAGTGTTTTATTATGCTCAGAGTAGAGATGCTTTTCTCATGTTCAGGTGACATTTTTCATTTTCATTTCGTTTTGTGCCCATTGCCTCTTGTCCTATTGCAGGGCACCACTGAAAAGAGCCTGGCCAGCTTTGTTGACCAGTTTCCTCCACCCCATCTTTCCTGGAGCATATTGTAAATGGAAATGATGCTTTTCGTGAGCAGCCGCACGCACTGGGGAGGCTTCACATAGCTGATATGCAGCCCAGGCTATAAATAGAGTCCACTGAGGATGAGTAAGGTGGAGGCTGCTGATGTATAAAACACTTCAGCCTCCCCTGCAGCTTTGAGCCATTCCTCCTTAAAGATTGGAGAGCCCTCAGTCAAGGTGGAGGCTGACACGTCAAAGTCGGTGGCAAAACTGCTGTCACTCTCAATAGGCTTCAAACTGCGACCTGGGCTTAATTCCTCCATCACGCAGCCCGCAGGAACTGCTGCACAGTTACCACCACGATTTCTCCTTGAACAAAGATCTCGATGAACAGAGCTGCTCGTTTTCTTTAGAGAGGGGTCCAAGCACCTAGGCAGGTCCTGGCAAGTCTGGATGTGCCCTGGTCTACGAGCTTGGGTGAGCTGGCCCAGTCGGTGCAGACAGTGGTGAGGGTATAGGCAACACAAGGAGGATATTCACCCTTGAGGAAGTGATTGCTAGTGGAAGGACAAGGCTGTAGTGGAGCTTTCTTTATTCTTTTTAAAAATGTTTTACTTTTTAAGGAGCCTTTTATTAACTTTTTCCACACGTGAGGCTTTGTGGCATTAGGGATGCGGCACTTCTGTGCTTTGTGTATTCAAGACCTCCTCTCCAGCTCAGGGAATGGCTGCTAAAGTGARCTAAAAATACTCCTTTCGCTTATTTACAGCCATCTAGTAAATGCAAAGTTGTATTATTGGTGTGTGTCCATAAATGACTGTATCAGCTCAGCTTGAGGAAAGCTTCCACCCATCCGAGTGATCCTAAACAAATTCATTGCACTCAAAATGTGCCCATAAATATAAGGAAAGCAAGAAGGATAGAGACAACAATAATAATAACTGGCTGCTGCTCTGGAAAAATGCTTGTTTTAGCATTCATGCTGGTGATGAGAAAATAAGAAGTTTGTGTTAGAGGGCTCTATATAAACAGTGAAATGCATCCTCCATTTAGCATGTGACCATTTTATAAATAGAGTAAAAATAGACCTCCCAAACCTTTTATTTGTGATCTCATGGTTTTGTCATTCTCTGGAAGTAAAAATATTGACATTTACCAGGCTGCTTGTTCCAGCTTTCTGATCTCCTGCAGTTTATTTTTGTAACAACCTTATCGATGAGCCTCTTACCCAGCTCTCTAGGTTTAACTGAGTTGAGTCGATTTGTTACCACAGCTTCAAGTAGCTGTTACAGAACAAGCAAGACATCCTAATAAAGCTGTAAACGTGTTTACTCAAACATGGTATTGATTTTGCTTGGAGAGGGAGAAGCTAGTGCTTAGCATGGTGTCAGGGAGGATGAATTTAGCTGCAGTTTTTCATTGTCATCTGTCATGGTTGTGAAACACTAAGTGAAGCCACAAGAGGATAATTAGAATTGCCAGAAATTTAGCCCCTAAAATCAGCTAGCCACTTGGGATTTTTGTAGTTTAATTAGTTTTTATTAAAACTTTCCTCCAGTGGAATAGTCAGGAAGTCTTTTTTAATGTTCTTTTCAGCGAGAGTGAGATTTCAAGGTTGCCACTTGTTAGATGTATATCTTATATGACTGCTTTTCTGAAGGGGTTGGTAACCTTTTTTCTCTTGCTTGTAATTAGCCTGGCACTACAGTTCTGTCGAAGCGCAGAGCCATCTTATTTAAAAGGAGAGGGAAAGGCACTTGTTTACACATGTGCCTTTGCGATTAATAACAGAAATGTGCATTTTTGTGTGTGGAAATGTGCATTTTTGTGTGTGGAAACTATATTTGACAGAGCAAGCTGAGGTGTGTGAGGGTTGAAAGAAGCAAGTAATCTATTTGAAGAAGCATGTATTTAATTCGTCTTAAATACGTTAAGTGTAATGTGTCAGACCACATTGCCAAAATACAGGAAAACAGAAGCCAAATCCCACCCTTAATCAAACGTTTCCATTTAGAATAGCCAACCTTCAATTTGATAGCGATGGGCAGGGCCTCTGGCTTGCCACAGTTCTTGGCTGTAATACCCACCATCTGCCACAAAATTAAAAAAGAAGAAACCGCAGCATGTTGACGTACAGTCATTCAGTGACTGTACTGCAGAATGCAACRACGATGCCAACATCTTTTACAAAATCTAGGTTGGCTGGTTGGCTCCTGGCACCAGCTTTGCTAACCACCTCATTACAGCTGACCAGACTCGTGCTACCACAGCATTAACCTACTCCGAATGCACGCAAAGACTTCAGCAAGACCTTAGTCGTATAGATTACAAGATTTTAAATTACTAATRTTTCTTGGAAATTGCATCTTCCCATGTTGCTAGCCAGGGAAGCTAGTGGGACCGTATAAAAATAGATGAATATTCAAGCAACTGTGATAAATGCTGCATAAAAACAAGACTGTAAAAAAGGTGCTTGGAACTGCCCTCCGTGGTGGAATAACACCAATTTAGAAAGACAGTTCACAAATTAAGCTGTAAAAACTTTAAGTGTAAAAATAAAGGAAACAGCTGAGCTGCTCGTGGATCCTTTTTGTGGCTGAGACAGTTTTGCTGTATGGGTRTCCTGGCAAGCATGGATCACGTTAGGTGCTTCTGAGCTCACCTGGAAGAGACTTGTCTGGGGATATCACGTAGTAGAAACCTTTGGAGGGGCTGGCATCCTCTGACTTGGGGTCAGCTTGCGATTGTTTACAGTTAACAGATATAGTAATTGGGGTTTTTTTTTTCCTGCTTGCATCTCTTTCTGTCTAAAGAATTTTTTTTTCTTGGGCATTTTGTGAAGGTTGAAAGTGTGAGAGAGACAGCAGAAAGACTAGTAGTGGGGAGCTGGGTGTCAGAGGCTATAAGCTGATTTCCAGCCAGCATTAGTAATTAACAGTCATTAAAATTAATTGTCAAGTGTACAATTGGAAATGAAACATTTGGCTTCGATATGAGCTGTTTTTAAGTGTTGTTAAACCATTACTGAAGCAGACCAGAACTGTTTTAAGATCTCAGCTCCTGGACTCCTACATCCCCATCCAATTGCACCAGTGCTAGACACTCATTCGGAATTGCCATTGATCATCTGGAAAAGCAATGTTTGAAAGAAATCACCACRTTCACTGTGTATGACCTCTGCGATGTCTGTTTTGTTTAAGAAAATTACCTTGGTTCTGCTTTAATGATTTTGAAGTGCCCTCAAAAGCAGCTGAGTGAAGACAGCGCCTCTTGTGTTGGCCAGTGGACTGTCTTGTGTCTTTTCAGAGTTGTATTGACATCCCCAAGGAGATGTGAGTTGGTTTCAGTGAGGACCTTGGTTTGGGCCTGGACTCTGAGGCTCAAGCACCACTTTGGGCACTTGGCTTTCAGCACCTTTCATTTGGTGGTGAGCACAGAAAAGAAGAAAACTCCTTCCTGTCCTCGGTTTTGTTTGCAGAGCCTAGTGGTTATAAACATAGTCCTTGAGCGTGGATAGTGTGGCAACTGGAGATAATAAAGATTAACTTTCAATTATTTCAGACACTCTCCCTGAGCAAAGTGATTTCAGAGACACTTTTCTTTCTTGAGCAGTTGAGAGAGCCTGCAGTTCCCTGCAAGAAATAATTATGGGCCAAAAATAGCTGTTGGTGTCTCATAATCACTTCTATCATCTGGGAACGTGAATACATTTTCTTTGTGTSTTGTACCACTCGAAGGTATAAAGCAGCTTTTCAAGCCAAATTGTCTTTTCTTTCTAGGAAGCTGCTGAATGTGTGGGATGAATTGGACACCGTTCCCAATAAGTTCTTATGATGAATAGGTTGGTTACTTGGCTGTCCATGCCTGTGGAGGAGAAAAGGCATCACATTTTGCTCGGAACGCTTGCCCATGTGGCTAATTACAGCACGGTGGCAGAACAGACATCCTGTAGCTGCCATTTCTCTTACTCCACACACCATAAACACTGGGATGTCAGGCAGCCTGGAGGGAATGTCTTGAGCTTGTTCCCTGCCTTTGTTTTGTAGTGTGAGGAGGGCGGTGTGTAATCTGTGCCATGGCCTGCGCAGCCTCGGAGTGTGGAAATGCTAGGGRCAGGAAAAATACAAATAGAAGATGGTTAGGAAAAAACAAATTGCCTCAAGTTCTGGTGAAATATTTGAAGTGAGGCTGTCTCGTATAGCCAGACTGTGCTACTTTTGTGCTCCATTCCAGTGACCGCCAGAAACTGGCTCAGACCCTGGCATCAGTTAAATACTTGCTGTGCTATTCCGGCGTGTCCGTGAGCCTGAGCAACGTGGTGTGGAGTGAGGCTGAAGCTCTGCTCGCTGATCCTCTTGCCGTTTCAGTCATGGCACCTTAAAGAGATTCCTGCTCTCAGCTGCTTATCACCCTTCCCTCCTGTGCCCTGCTTGCTGGTAGAGCTGTTTGTTCGAGTGCTCGCAAACCCCCTTCAGTTTAAATCAGCCTGGTTAGCTAAGATCTACTATTAAACAGCTTACTGTTTAAACTAATCTGGCTCATTTTGACAGAGCATCAGCTTACACAGGCAGAAAAGGATGGTGAAAAGCAGATGGGGCAGCAACTTCTTCCACTTGGAAGTAGAAGATCTGAGTTCCTGCCTTGAGAGCGTCACTCCTGGGCTTTGCGTTACGTACCTGGCACGCTGGAGGAGGCGAACACTAAATTATATTCCGACCATGTTGCTTTTTATTGCATTAACCAGCAAGAACATTCTGCAGCTAGAGCAGCCGGCCTGATGGAGCTCTTTGTTTCTGTGCTCAAACAACGGTGCTTTCTGGTGTTCCCTCGGGGGCTGCTTTGCCAACTGCCTAGTCTTAGTATGTGATGTAGCTCTGTGTTTGTGATATGTGTGTTTGTATTGTCATTCAGTGCGATATTGTGTCAGATACTGCTATTTCTATTTCATCTATGAAATACATAGCTTTTAAAAGAAACTCAACAGACAAGAGAATGGTTTGAGGGCAAACTCCCCACTGCAGATTTTACATATCTCATACATGACAGCTGCACTTAATGTCATTTCTCCACCACTCTGAAATCCCAGAAATCTCTCGTTCTATCCCCAATTAGAACAGGATATTTTTTTCTACCTGATTCTGCTTTCCCTTGGATCAGAATAAATAAGAAGTACCTTCACTATAGGCAAAAAATACATTTTAGCTTGAAAATACTTCAAGCTTGGGAAGTAGTGACAGCCGCAGTCTAGTTTGTATTAAAAAATACTTCATGCCATAGGGTCCTTTACTCCGATTTCCTCATTTTCATGTATTTCTTTATGCCTCGGTCGTAAACATAGAGGACAATTTTCCTTCCCTTTATAACCCCCTCTCTGCATTCATGCTCTGCACAACATTTAGCCTCGTGTTTGCCTTTGGAGGCCTGCCCAGTGCATCTTCTCTACTTACTGAGTCAGAAAGGGACTGTCTTAACAGCCTTATTTTACATACGGCTACAACTCGCTCTCAAGTTTTAACCACCCAGAAGCACACTGGCACGCTCTTGTCTCCCAGGCAGTCGAAATTTAGTGATTGACATTCTCTGCACATCCAAGAAAGTTTCTTCGAAGAATGCATGTTAATTTAATGGAGAGCAGACCATTTTCATCTTGTTACTCAGAACCGGCCCGCTTTCTGCCAGGAATATTGTTTGAATTTCTCAATGCTACCCAGCTATTACAGCGGCACCTTCCTGCCCCAGCCGGGTTGTCTGTCATCCCCTGCCTGCCATCAGTGACAGCACTCACAGCTTTCCGTTCCCATTCTCATCTCCGTAGACTGAAACCTCCCATCTTCCCCACTTATATTTATGAGTTTAAGATTTCTTGGTTAAGTAGTCATTTTTTCCCAGTTAATGTCAGTCAACAGCTGTGAAATTCCAGCTAATATATGGGTCAGCTTTCTCTAGAATAGTACTGATGGCAGGAACTTCCAAGATTTTTCCTGGTTGTCAATCACAACACCTATTCTCTACTGCCTCCCTATTCCAGTGTACATGATTTATAGATTTAGTAATTTTGACATTGGTCCTAGATTTCTCACCTGTTCTGTGCAGTTTAGAGAAGGCTCTGGAGATCAGCTAGACTTCTTTTCACTATTGGTCATAACTGAGAAGCCAAGAGATTGGTAATTCATGAAAACAGGTTCTTCTGCTCACTGGTATTAGTCTTGGTTAATCCGTAACATTATTTTTCATGTTTTTTTAATTTTTAATGATCTTTAATTTTCAAGCAACAAATACTATTGCATAAGGTAAATCTGCCTGTCCTGTTCTATAAGCATGCTCTAATATTTCCCCCAGAAACAAATATTTAGTGAAGAAAGACAGTGAGGTTAAACAAAGGCATCACAAGGAAACGTGGCATGTTTGTTCCAATAGTAATCAAGCTGAACAGAGCAAAATGTGTAGGGCTCTATCAAAAGAAAGCTATAGCAAAATGGACCATTATGTTTTTAATATTTATAAACATTTGTAATCTGTCAGAAGTGGGTACCTATCAGGTACATAGTACCTCTGAGAGATATCCTAGCAAGGCTAGATTTGTTCTGTGAATGCTTGAAATGGTGGAGGAAGGAAAGCTGTAGAAAAGTGTGTTGCAGCTTGCTGCATTCTGGCTTACCTGGGCAAGCCTGGCTTTCCTTTGGAGACTGGGTGAGGAAGTGAGATGCTTCTAAAACACATTAAAACTGAGGATGAAAGTAAATAAGATATTACTTTTAAAATGACAGAACGGATTTTTGAATTATAAGATGCTGAGTTTACCTTTTAGCTCTTGAAAACCTCTTCAGAATTTAAAAGTTGTATTTCACCTCTGCCATAAATTCTGTCATTCTGTTGATATCAATAGTTTCAGCTAAGAGAAAATGTTTCTGAACTGAGGAACTCCATCATAAAATTTTAGGTTTTTCTAAACTTACACTTAACTTTTCCAGATACCTATGATTGGATCCTTTTTGGGACCCTGTCTGCATGTATTTATCTAAAGATGAAGTCTAATTTTTAAGACGCTCAGCTCCTCGTGATTTCTGGATTTGTAAGCCATGGATTCTATGGATTTTTGTAGCTAAAGCAGTTTTCCAATTTCCCTAATTCTAAGAGGTGCTTTAGCTATTCAGTCACTCTGCTGTTTACTTTGATATCTGGATATGATAAGAGGTACCTGCTATTTCTGAAGTCCAAGGTTAAGACTCCAGTGATCAGGGTCAAATTTCTTGATCAGATAGAAGTTTCTCACTTGATTTTTGTTGTGGGCCCCTGTAACTGTGCATTAGGATTGTGAATAACCATTTTGGGGTTTCCTGCCCTTGGCTTTTCTGAGCAAGCTTGCAGCAGCAGTGGTGTGGTGGTGTCATGGGAGCCTGCACGAACAGGAGGAGCTCTCTGCCACACAGCAAGCTCTTTCTTTGTTTTTAAAAGAGTATTTGAGGAAAAGAAGAGAGGTTACGGTTATTTTACCACAACTCTGGTGAAATCATTTAGGCTGAAGTCATGAAGGAAGATAGCCCTGATAACTTTTAATTAACTTGAATCTGAAGTGGAGACTTCAGATAGAAGTAACAGCAGCAGCACCCAAGCTCAGCGGGCCCCTTACGCGCGGCACTGAATTTAAGCTGCAGTCATTGGGCCAGTATTTCCATGTTTTGCCGTGTCACAAACCTTGGCACGTTTAAGAACCTAATTAACCATTCTCCTCCTCTTTGCTCCCTAGGCTTTCTCTCCCAGCTCGTCTACGACCGGCCGGTGACCGAGTGCATCCGAGCTGGACATTACGCAGCCAGCGTCATCATCAAGCGCTCGGGTTGCACCTTCCCAGAGAAGCCCGACTTCCACTGATGCTGGTGAATCGGGGGGATCAAGAGAAAACCCCATGCTGCCATGGGACCGCTGCCTAAATTCTTCCTCCTTCCCCGTCCTCGCCCTTCCAATTACCTGCATCAACGCTTCTGTACTTCTGTTCATTTTATCCTAAACAAAATATATATTTCTATGATATTTTCCTTTTCATACCACTATAATGTCTCACAAGTCTTAACTTTGGGAGAGAGTGCTAAGTGAAGCTTATTTTCTTGTCAAGCTGGAGGAACTCCTCTATTTGTAGCGTTTGTAAGGAAGGCCCATGTAAATTACACTGCTGATTAACCCCACTAAAATGCTCCTGTTGAAATCTGTAGTTTGTGTCTGGCAGTGGCCAAATCCTACTCAATTTACACGAAATCAACAGACCTGATTTTTTGTCTTATAATGTTGTAATCCAGGAATAGTTCTGTGTAACTAGTTCTGTGTAAATCAGTGGAGTCACACTAGTGTTAAAAGTGGTGTGAATATCCCAAGAATTTCCTTAYGTGTTTTAGTTTACACAATCTGGCCATCAGATCCAGCCCGGCTCCCATGGAAGTGAATAGCTGTTTTGTCAGTAGTTTCAGGACGTGATCCAAAGCTGATGACATGTATTAAGTGTCTGCCACCGCTGTGGAATCCAGCGTTGGTCTGGCACTCTGTGAGAGCAAGTTGTGGCCGCCGCGCTGTAAATTCCCATTGGTCTGTCAGGAGAGCTCGGATCTACATAGGTACCTTCAGGGACGGCAGGGCAGGAGCTGATGATGAAAACAGACCTTTGGATAGACCCTATCTCCTCAATGTAAGCTTTCTAGAGGCTGCATTTAATTAAGGTACACATAGTGAAAATGAGGTACAGAAATATTTATGCAGGCTATATTGACGGGATACGCCAAACGGAATCTCTGAGACGCACRTTTTTAAACTTTTAATTTACTTTGGATAATTAAGCGATATGGTGGATTTTGTTTGTATTTTCAGTATTCAAAGAGGTGATCTGACACTGCATTCATTACTTTGCTATGTAATTTGATACTGATAAATAAAGAATTGTCATACAGTCGCTGCTGGCTTTTTATTGATATGTATCCACCTTTTTTCCAGGCATCTTACTGAAAGAGGAGCGGGAAGGGATGTTGCCCCACAGCATAGATCCCTTCATTTTATCCGTGGCTTTCAATGTCCACGTAGATGTTTAGGAGTGAGCTCATCAGTAAAGAAGGTGCTTATCAGTGCTGTAATGAGAAATGAATGGCTGGAGTTCATCAGAGAGTGCCAAATCTTGGTAGGTTTTGCATTTTACTGCAGAACAAGGAACGAGAGACCCACAGGGTCTGTTCCTGCTCCTGTGCCACTGGTGTATAACTCACTGCAAGGAGCATGAGGAGTAATGGGGATCCCGATTCCCTTCTTCACTTGGGCCAGGATCTGCTTTGAAAAGAAGAATAGGCTCTATTTAAAGGCCACATGTTCGGATCCTGGATGAACATTATGGAGCTTCAAACCAGCTGCTTCTGAGAACCCTCTTGAGGCTGTAAAGCTCCTCTGGCTCGAGTTAAAGTCACTGCATTGTAAGTACAATCTGTTCTTAAAGGACTGGGGCGTAACTGGTGCCACATAAATATGCACACRCTCTATGTTTTGGCCAATAAAGCTATGTACAATTATGCTAGACTTTTTGACCTCACAGTTTAGAGCTACAAGAAGGCTGTTTGCATGTGCAGGCCTTGACTATCTATAGACTTACTCATGAACAGCTGGATGCAGATAAAACTTTTGTGCTTGTCTGCCTTCTGCCCATGTACTACTCTCAGAGAGCTATGGGCTCTACATTTCTCGTGTTCTCGAGATAGAGATATAACCACTTTCTAGCACAGGAGACTGGGAGGGTAATAAATACACTGGAGTAAAATGGAAGAGCAAGCAAAATAGAAAGACTAKAACCTGCATCATCTTCAAGCTTTACAGGCTGATTAGTGAGATATAACTTTTTACATCTCAGCTAATTTTTAATTCTTTARCTTGATATTGGTCTATTTTAGTCAYGAGAATCTGATGGGTGGAGATGGATATCTCACAGTCGTGCTATTAATGTATGTCCACATATACCCCACTGAGTTTACTGTATGTGTTTGGCTGTCAGTCAAGGAAATGCACGTGATCTAATGAGCAAATCTGCTGTGTCCTTTGCTCTGCATCAGTGACACATTGCATCCAGTAACAACTTCATCGTGTTTTAGCTAGATAACTATGGCTTATTTAAAATAGAATTGAAATATGTAAGTGTTCTTTGCCAATGGAACTAAAACACAATATAACTACTATAAGGAAGGGGGATACRTTAGAGCGCACACTACTTTTAACTACTAAACTACTTTTCTTTTTGTTTTTTTTTTTTAACTTTTAAAAAGAATAAAAGGCCTTAAAAAATCAAAAAGGCCATTTCTTGTTTCCAGTTCAGGATGCAAGTCAAGGCAGAGGTTCTGTCCTGAGTTTCCCCACTGCTGTGCTTGGTTAGCTTGGGCTCCTGACATTTGGCTCTGAGTGTGAGCTCCCGAGCATAATTTGAAGCCAGCCGGAGCAGCTGAAGAATAAACTACTACCCAATTCATGGCAGGGCATCAGAGTCTGACCTGCTCTGTTTAGCCATTCATTATTTCCCCAATATCTGTCAATGGATATTCCTGGATGATAYATGGATACTCAGAAACGTATTGCCGAATCATGCTAAGTAACTTCAAACTGTACTGTCAGATTGCCTGATGATTTTATTCCAAATTCTTTTCAGCATCTGTAGTTCTTTCCTGCTTCGCCCTGATGAAGGGGATTTGTCTGTATAATGGATAATGGTGCCATCCTTAATCTTCTCTCTCACAAATATTCTTTATCTGTATTTGTCCTCTACCAACCTCTTCCACATAGAGGCATGTTAGAAAACTGGGCTTTCTGAACAAGCAGATTATTGGAAGAATTGTCTGCAGGTTCTGTGTCCCAGCCTGGGTAACTGACGTGAGTCTGTCGCTGGGCTTGAGCCCTCATTCAGGCACAAAGTTCTTAGTTTGGGGTATTTTCAGGAAAACAAATATTAGAAATCCATCCAATCCACTCCAGGCAAGGAATGGGCAATGATTCAGAAAACCAAATATTGAAAAGCTGAGAATAAGGGCTAGGAATCAGAAAATAAAGGTTATTTTTTTCCATTTCTGCTAATGATTCCTTTTGCGATTTTAGGCCAATTACTTTTTTCTCTAGACCTCTTTTTTTCTCTGTAGAGAAAATGTTAAGCTCGAGAAGACAGTAAATTCAAGAGATTAAGGTCATAAGAATTTAAGTAGGGCAGTATCAGCCACATCTCTACCTGTACTCACTGCTGACCTTTTAATTATTTTAATTTCCCCTTTTGAATATGAAATAATTTCAAACTATTTGTTTGCCCTTTGAAAATAGTGCTAGTAAAAATAGTGCTGGTTATTACTACTTGTTTGGGGGTTAAAAGAAATAAGGAAAAGGAGGGGAAAGGGAAGAAAAAGGAGCTTTGCTGTAAAATATGCTACATGAAAATGACAATAGAAATGCAGACTGTTTTAAGATGACAAGTATGGGAACAATCTTTAATTTAAAAGGTCTTATCCACAGTTTTCATAAGGAAATGTTAATTAAAAGTGTGATGATATGTTTGGGATTTAAAGGAAATCATTCTGCAAAGGATTTATAGCAATCACAGCTCCAGAGCATTAGGATTACAGATCCTTGTGCTGTTCCTTTTCAGTGATCATGTGATTGGCCTGTTGTTAAATATAGCTCCCATTTAGTGAATTGAGACAGGCATGGGAAAGGTAGGGATAGTTCCTTTTAACCAGCGGGATTTCAGAGGTGTTGGAGATTATACAATTCATTAGTTTTTACATAAGATCAAAGGGAAAGGGGACATCTTAATTCGGGCACCAACTGCTCCTGTCTGAAAGTCTCGCAGATTAAACGGAGAGCGAACATGTGCAGCGCTCGCTGCTTGTAGGAGAGCAGGAGCCTTTTGTTTTATAGCTCACCAACTCATTGTTCTCTTCCTGGAGATAATTCTCACACTTAAGACCTTCTGAGATAGTAATGTCTATTGTGAGCAGTTCAGCAACCTACTGGCTCAGAGGTTAGTGCCTAAGCATCTTTCCCTTGGTCTAATCCCCTGCAAGGGTTTTTTTTTTCTTTTTTTTTCTTTTTTTTTTTTTTCTGAGCAGTGTTGTTAATCTAAAATGACTGCTAACCGACTCTGTGAATAATGTCAAACGTTATTCATTATGTGCTTTAAATGCTTCCTGCAGAGGCCAAAATAAATTTTGCTTTTTAAAAGCAGACCACAAGGAGTGCCTATGTAAGGTATTTCCTAAAAGATTAGATTTTAAAATGGCAGCTAAGATGTTGAGGTGAAAATTGCACTCAAAACAAAGTTTCAGAATTTAAGCAGGCAGGGACATACAAAACGGACAGTCCTCAGCCACCAAAGCCACTTTTCAAACAAATGTCTGTGCCCTGCTCCTATGCAAGAGGGAGAGCAGYGCTGCATGTGAGCAGAGATCCTCTTATAAAGACATGCAATAACCATAAACATAATTGAAAAATGCCGTGAGTCTTTTGTGTCTTGTTTTTCAGGTGTCACTGGTGTTGGCGTAAAGGGGAAGCTTTTGTTTGTGTCAATGGCACTGACAGGCCCTGCGTGTGTGATGACAGGCAGATAGATTTGAATAGCAATAAGATGGGTCTCCTTCCAGTGAGGAAAGAGCATGGGATTTGTGTGTACTGAGATGAAGCATAGCCTTGCTGCACAGTGCAAATATTTAATGCTGTTCTAACTATCCCTTGGTTATTCGAGTGTGACAGTTAATAGCCATCAGCTGCCAAGCCCACTGAACAGTCTAGTTCCCTAAAAAGAAAATGAAAAGTTAAAAAACGAAGCCAAGTCAGGCTAGAAACCTGCAAATCATAAATGTGCTGCAGCTCAGCAGGCAGAGCATCTCCCAGGTCCAGAGCGATGTCACACAGAGCTGCTTCTCAAACGAGCAGGATGGAGGGTGTCTGTCCCTGCGCCCCGGCGTCGCCGGGCACGCGCCAGCCGCCTCCGCTCGCCTCTGCCTTCCAGGGCTCTGCTTCTCCCTGRTGACGTTTCCCAAGGAGCTGGAGCAAAAGCTGGAATGAAGAAAACAAACCCGCTTCATCACTCTGCCTCAAATATCCCAACGCAGTGGTGCAGCATAAATGCACTGATGGCCTTTCTGGCTATGGTGCCATTGGGGATATTAACAGAAGTGTAAAAAATTGCCCCCAAAGAGGTATGGCTGTTGAAATAATAGTAGCATATAAAAGAGTATTTCAAGAAAGACAGTCAGGTGGAAAATCTGACCTCTGTCTACTTATTTTTGTTCTCAGTAATGCTAGTAATAACAAATCACTGTAGTTAAAAATTGCTGGGTTTTGAAGGCACCTGCTTTTGGGGGTCTTGGGGTAGTTGGTGTCTCTCTTTCCCTATAGATTTGTGCTCCCTTGTCACCCTGGAGCTATGAGTGCCCGGTGGGGCCGAGACTTGCAAGGGCTCTTCCCGGGCCTGTCACCTTGGCTGGTACCCAGCTTCACAGCAATGCAAGAGGAGGGAAAAGAAGTAACAGAGAGGCGAGGAAAGGTGCAAAATCTGTAACCATCAGCAGAGCGTCTCATGGGTAAGGTTCACAATTACTGCAATCTCAATTCCTTAAAGTGACTTGGATTGCAAGTTGATCTTAACTCCTTCAGTTGCTCAACTTTGTATTAATACCCACATCAGATATTCCACTAAACCATCCCATATTGCTCATTTGCTGTTTGGGCAATGCTTCCTTTAAATTATAGAAACATTTGTTTCCATTAGATTTCTTTAGTTCCTGCACAAACCCACCCTCTGTCCCCAGTTGTATTCACAGAAAGATTTGGGGTTTTTTTAAGGTCTATGGAGAGCTGCCATTAACAATGGGTTTTCCCCCAAATTAGACTGTTGTTATCTCTCTAGATCATCAAATTATAGAAGAAATAAGGGATCCAGGTTTGAGATAGTCTCAGGAATATCAGCATTAATGGATGTCACAAAATAACTCAGATAACTTGCAGAATTTCTGGGAGTTTTGTGTGAACCTGTCATGTGGATAGACCTATTTTAGTCTTGCCTGTCTTAAAGCCTAGCCAGCTGCTGTGGCTGTCTTGCAGGGTAAGGACAAAGCAGATTTCTATTCATCTCCCAAGGTCAGTACAAAAACAAGCACATTTTATGTCTGATAGTGCAAAGCATTTAACAGCACAACTTTTGTACTCTGTAAATGGCCAGAGATTTCACAGCATGAACTCTCTGGATTTAGGGAAGGTTGTGCTCCAGTCGCACAGTGATTTGTATGTATCATGAATATGCACATTATGCATTTCATCACTTAAAATTATTTARTAAAATAGCCTCTTGAGGCTTGATGTTTATTATGCATCACAGTGTTTTGGGACAAAGCAAGACTTTGGCCTTGCAAGAAACAARGTTTTTAGCAAGTAACCTGGTAAATTCAGGCGTGGGAATGAGAGTCACAGATTTGGCATGACTTGTCATAATACACTTAATATAGAAATTTATGCCAGCTGAGAAGCTAGCCCTTCCACCCTCCAGCAGCAGCTGCTTAAATTGGAATATAGAGACTCACAGACTAGTAAGATATTTGAGTTTCCCTGAGGCTCAGAGCTCAGCCTTGAAAAGAAGCCTCACATCTTGTTGTCTAAAACAGARAAGATAAACAGTAGTGTGTTTGGGTATTAATTTGCACTGTATCAGTTACAGCTTTGTAGTTTGTCTTGATGTGCACATGTTGCCTTTAATATTGTACCATCCTGAACATCTTCTGCAGGCCACATCTGTGCACCTGGGCTTGGGCTAGTGTGGATCGTGCCCATAATGTCATGAGTGTTACGTTCCATTTGACCCAGTGCTGTGACTTTTTCCTTCGTGACCTTGTTCTTCTGTGATGGGGTGGACATCTTCCCCATATCCCCATTCCTACCCTCCAAGACACCATAGTCCCTGAAAACTCTTTCAATCTTGATGAACTCCATTGCTAAAAAGGCCAGTGGGCTTTGTAATGATCCCCTGGCTGGGGATCTTGTGCCTATACATCTTTCCATGGTGTTTCATGCTGTAGGGAGAGGTCATCTCTGTATTGGGCAAGCAGGCAGCCTACCAAAGGACTAGCCACCATCCAGCAGCTGTCTTGAATACTCAGTCTTTGGTTTTCCTCAGACATAACCTACCCTGTTCTGATATTCAACGTGATTGGAGGACAGGACATCTGGCCTTGCAGCTGGATGAAGCTGTGTGCTACGGGGAACAGAAAGGATCACCAGGGCCTTGGGTTGCTGCCCCGCCAACTCTACTGACAAGAGGGAACCCAACACAAATGCCTGTTGCACAGATCCCTCGCCTCTCAATTCTGCTCATTTAGCTCAGCTTAATGATTCTTTTTGGCTTCCTCTTCCCTTCTAAACCGTAGCTGTGAATATTCATCTTTTAAAAGCAAAGCTCCATAGAAGTGGGCCTTCATACAGGCCTCTCGCCGGCTGCCACTCCTGCTGACAAAAAAGACTGCAAGAAGCAAGAATTTGAATAAAGGACAAACGTCACATATGCTGTGTGCTATGGAGGACAAATGCTGAATACAAAATATGTTTAATTGCTGAGTTAATTATCTCACTAAAGTCTAAATGTTGTTTTTCGGCACTCCCCCCCACACTCAGTTGTTTACTTTTATCAGTTAGAAAATAAAAAATCAATGTCATGAAAAACATAATTATATTCCTACTAATCTGGAGTGTTTTCTCATTTGAGTACTGCAGTCTGATGCGTTTTATCACTTTTCATCAGATTATAGCAGTGGAAATTGCCAACTAAAAGCTATGGCTTTAGAGCAAAAAAAGGGGAAGAAGAAAATCCACCCCAAAGCCATGTGCCTTCCCAATCAAATCTTATTTCTAATGACAAAGCTTCTGTGATTTCCTTTTTGACAATACATGAATAGCTAGTGAATAATTGGTTCAACAGGAGCTTCATTAAAGTCCAAGAGAAAAAACAGGATCTTTCATGTGAATAATTTGGAATGATTGGGTGAAGATGAGACATTATTATAGGACTGCCTTCTGCTCCGCAATCAGAAATATGCAGCCTGTGCCTTGCTGAAGTGTGAACACTTTTTGTAAACAGGTCTAGCTACTCGTAAGTGGGTGATGATCTTGCTAYGTAGGGAGGTGACTTTTTGCTTGCTACTGATTCTGGATTAAATGCACCCCTACTCTAGACACAAGCTAAATAAGCAGGCTTTGCCTAGGGAGCTCAGCTGGGGACACGTGTGCCCACCAGCAGCTTTGGTGTGAGCCTTGGTGCTCTTCTCCGTCACCGCAGCCGAGGGTGGCGACACCACCAGCCCCACGGTGCCCCGGTGCTGGCACGACACAGAGCCTGCTCCACTTCTGCGGTCATCCTGGTGGGCACAAACAAGAGAAATGTGGGCATCTGGGCGGCACAGTGAGTGACAGTGACCTGTGGGCAGYTAGGAGCACGGGAGCCCATGTCCAACAGCTCTCTCACCATGAACCACCACGTCCTGACACCCTTATAGTGACGCCCGTGGAGCAGGGCAGCCCARCAGAGCAGGGTCCGGCCAGCAGAACACGGAACTGCACATGTCACCCTCTGGGTGAGTTAGGAAGAGATGTAAGGCGCACAAATGAGCTCTGCATTTCAGGTAGTGACTCAGCTTTGGGACTGAGATGTGAATCCCTATAAAGAYAAACCAATGTGGGAAATTCAAATCTGGATTTGGGATCCCTCTGTAGTGACTAGAGACCARACCTGCCAAGCATTAGTGTTTCTGATTGGAGCCAACCAACCTCACCACCCTGTGTGGGCTTTCATATGCCCTCAAATTACCATATGGCATTACAAACTCTCTATGCACCTCAGATTTTAACAAATGAGCATTTTTTTTAAAGGAAAGAACAGTTAYTTTGTTTGCACTGTAATAACAGATGCTTCAACTCACATGAAAGATCATTCAGTGGTTCTGTCAGCCCCTGAACAGGGTAGTCTGACTGCAGCTGGCTTAGATGGATGTTACTGCAGAGCATGAACCTACTATGGAGATGCCCAGGGCAGGGTAGACTTCTTCTCTGCACCTCTGAGGATAATGAAGCCTTTTTCAGTATTTCTTAAGAAGTACTGAACAGTACAGTAGTACTGAAGAAGTACAGTACAGCCTTCTTAAGAAATCACCTGTGAAGCTTTAAAACTGTTTGTGAAGACATTAAATTATCAGCCCAGAGATAAGCTCAGAGGGCCATCAAGATCATGTATGTATCAGTGGACACACATGTTGTTATGCCTAGCTGCCTCCTCCCCTCTATCTTTCTTGACAGAAATCAAGAATCAGGTAGTCAATTTTCATCCAGTATTTCCACCACAGCTCAACACTGTTACGCTAACATACAGAGACATGCACTATCTGCCAGAATTCAGTTAATTCCTGCCAAATTAGTGACTGTAATAAATAAAAACAACAACAACAATATTGAACATGATCTTGCTCCTCTAGGCAGTGAATAAAGCAGTCTTACCAACTCAGCGGCTCATGGTCTGATGTCAAGTGACTGCAGCTCAGCCAACTCAGAACGGCTGAAGTGTCTGCACAGAGCTGAGGAGCTTCACTGCAGGGTGACTTGCAGAGGGAAAAGCAAGTCTCATTTGCCATGAGTGCTCATTTACACAGACAACTGATAATCTGAGGTGGCCATTTACCCAGCTGATGTTCCTCACTCATATATGTTTGAAATGTTGTGTCACACTTTCTCTGCCAAACTGAGAATCTCTAGAGGGTCTAGAGCCTTGGGAGAACCTTTATCTGCTGTTTTTGAGCTTAAGAGCATGAGTTTAATCACTTTCATACCCTCATAGTCTACTTTTCAAAACATTTACCCAGTCTCTTATCACAGGTCTGTGGCTGGTCAGCAGAGCACGCATTGCTAGCATTGAAAATGGGAGACATCTGGGAGATGAGACCTAGCAGCATCAACATAAAACYATGAAAAACCTCAATAAACCCAAGGCATAAAGCAACAGTGAGCAGAATCCTGCAAATGGTTCTGCCCATCATTACCAAACAGGCAATATTTGTCCCTGCTCTTCCAACAAACATCTTTACAATGGCAGCTGCTACCTGAGCAGCTACTCGGGTTGCTGGAGAAGTGAGCAGCATCCTGAGGAAATAAACACATAGGCAGGTGTGCAGCCATGCTCATTTGCTCTTTTTTTGAGGGCWCGAGAGGGGGTTGTAATTAGCAGGCACATGCTTAAATTTTTAATTAAGAGTTTTAATGGATTATTCACTGCCTACCAGAACACACATGCTCTTACTTTCTCACTCTCAGGCTAAGGAAACTTGGCTTAGCCGGTGTCGCTGCTCGCCAGACAGGCAGTCATCCCTCCTGATGCTGAACTCTTTGGGAATCACCACGGGCAAACACCACTTTTCTGCTAGGGTCAGGACTGTATCGCACCACAATGACAGGAAAAGGTCTGAGCAGCTGCCACAGCAGTTTTGCCACAGGCTCGGAAAGATCCCATCCAGGAGCAGGTCCCACCAAAAGCGGCTGATGAGGARGGCTGGGAGGGAGAGTATGAGAGGAAACCAAGAGAAGGCAAAAAAAAAAGTGTCCTGATATGTTGGCCACAGCTTCCCTGGAATCCCTCTGACGTGTTGCCTGAAGCAGATATTTTAGTGTCGTGACACGTGCTGGAGCTGCGTGGTGCCAGGGTAATAAGGGTTTCAGCTGGCATTTCCCTCGCTGGGGATGCAGCAGGGCAGGGCCTGCAGCAGACGGGTCCATAGGCTCCAAAAGAGCCGCTCCTCACACACCTTGATTCCTTCTGCTTCACGAATTAATGGTGTTGGGATCCACAGCGTCTCTATTTAGAGCAGGCATACAGGCCAGAGGAGTAAGGGGAAAAAAAAAAAAAAAAAAGAGGTCTCAGAATTTCTAGCAGTATCTTTCATTGCCGGGAGAGGAAAGGATGTGAGACTATTAATTTTGCTGCCTCCATGGTTCAATAGTGTAAGTGGTGGGCTGGATTCCTGGCTGATTCTACTATTTTTAGCTCTTCTGTGAAGGACGATTGACATTCACAGATAATAAGTGTCTTTAAAAGCTACGGAGGCTCTGGAAGGAACAGCCTGTCAGGGAACAGTGAGGGACAGACACTCATGGATGGTGAGCGGGGACCCAACAGCAGCCTGTGTGCTGCAAAACAAACTGCTGGGGAACTCCGAGCCCGAAACTGCAACAAGAGCTTATCCATACCTGGGATCTGTGTATTTGTTTTGATTTTTGCACTGCAACAGACCACAATGAAGCTACAAAGGAGCTATTTGACACCTATTGCTGACAAGTTTTTCTACACCATTCACCAAAGCAATGCTTTGCCTGACTTCTTTTGCACTTACTGCATTATTTACCCATACACAGTTTACACTTTATTTTTGGTAGTGTTGCATTCTCACTGTACAGGTAATTTTGGTTCTGAATTCCTTCCTGCTGCAGTTAATGTTCAAATCTGCGTCAGTTACCCCATTTGCAGGAGGGTCTAGCGAGAGCTCAACAGTTGCGCCGAGCTATCAGTTTCCATTGAAAGTCCTACTTAAATTCAAGGGCACAACATATCCCTCAAGGACTTTCCCACAGTTGGGTTCAGATCTGTTGGAGCTGCTGTTTGAATGGAGGCTGCAAGTCTCTTGTTCGGCCTTGGCACTTAGGAGCACATCTGCAAAAGGCTGCAAAGGGATCTCCACTACAAGCAAACAAGACCCAGCCTGAATCTGGTTGGAGAAACAATCTTGGAGTCATAGGAGCTACCTGTGAGACAAAAAAAAAAAAAAAAACTTTTATAGATAAATCAGTGATTTTTTTGCAAATGTTGTAGGAGAAGAATGAAATTGTTAATGTTATGACTGTTAGCAACTTTCTTGAGAATTATAATTTTGGTCTTCTTCTTGTTATTGCAGTTTCTGCTGGTAAATTCTTTATTTTATTTTGTTTATATTATTTTAATAGTTTATATGTAAAACCATAATAGCATGTAACTACACTAAAAGTATGCATGTACATGCATGAATAAGTATGTGTGCATAGCTCTATACACTTGTTGTCTGTTTTTTAATACAGAAGTTTCATTCTTAACACTTTTTTAGTTTGGTGCCAGGTTTTCAAGATCCAGCCCTGACACAGATTAATTTAGGATTAAGATTATTGGATTCATAGGAGAATTCTAAAACAGAACTGTAAAATGCAGGCCTTTAAATTAACTCTTGCTGGCTCCAGTGCAACACTTGCAGGGAGTACTGACTTCACTGGAATTGCAAACACCTTGAAAGTCCCGAGCATCTGTGCCAGGGCTCGAGGACACTGATAGCCCCAAATGGCCTTGACCAGCCCTACCTGGAATTCCCTCCCACACCRTATTCTGAGCCCATGAGCCCCATTTTAGGTCAGCCCAAAGAGTACTAATCTCCRCCTGTGTCACAGCTGTATCTGTGCCTGGCTGAGGGTCTCCCTGGTTTGCACCCAGGCCCATGGGCTGCCTTGCTGTGTTGGTAATTGAGACTGGTCACTATGGACTTGGTTGGCCATTGCTGGAGCTGATCCTCACCCTGTGGATTGACTTTCTGTCTGGACCTTGGGCCTATCTAAATACCATGACTTTGCCTGGTGATCCTGACTCCTGGTTGAGCCTGGCMGTGGTCTCCGGGTCTGTCCTGCTCRCCTTGCTCAGGTACCAGGGGACAGGGCCCTCCCAGCTCCTCACCCCTCAGCAGGCAGCTGGCCCTTGCTGCTCCCTATGCTCTACTGCCTGTGTCCAGGAAGGTGAAATTGAGTGATGAGTTACAAACTACGTAGAAATGTTGTTAATGATGGAAATTGTGACTCAGCAGCTATGCTATCAGCAGGAAGAATGTGTCATATGAAGGATTTCTCCTAGAGTGCCTCAGACCCTGCTTCCACAGTGTGAAATATTGATCATGAATTAATTAAAAACAATTCAGTCGCATTATTATAAAATTGTTTTTCTCTCCATGAATGGATGAAATTCATCTATCTCTGTCACAAGAGTGGGAATTTGTCTTTGAATTGGACTTTGGGCCTCCTCAGTTTTGTGTTCTCCCTCATCAGGCATCTGAACACTTGGTGTGAGGACTTCAGCCTGCAGGTGTTTGGCAAGTGATAGAAAAGTTCTGCCTTCCCAGAGGGAGCCAAAGGGTTCCCTCTGTGCCAGAGAAGGTTGGAACCAAGGAAAGTTACTGGAAAGGCACCCAACGCTCACAGTGGCTGTGAGGGCCTGGGCAGAGCAGGAGGAGAGCTGCTCTCTGGAGGCACGAGCACGGGGGAACCTGCCAGCTCCAGCTTTGTTCATCCATTCCTCTGATGTCCCCTGGTTTAGCAGTACATCACATGCAGCCTTCCTTTTCTTTTGCTGAACTCGCAGTGACTGCTATGCTCCATTGCAAGTCACCGCCRGAGAAGACGACGGCCTTTTGTGCCTGGCAGAGGGCCCTCCGTCTTTGAAGTGTAAGTGCAGCTTGGACTGCCAATTTTCTGGACTCATGCTGAAGACACCTCTGTGGGGGACGCCTGGTATGTAGCGGTGTCTCTTGGTGTGGGGGGAATGGCTTTATTTCTTCGCTGCAGTTTTTGTGGTCTGTCACATCTTTTGATCTAAAAAAAATCCTATGTTAAGCTTCAACAGATCATAAAGCTGTCTTGAAAGCATAAGATGCTGCTGAAATCAGCTGTTGTTTGAGATCATAAAATCATGTAGTGTCTGCAAGCTTTTTTTTTCTCCTCAGAATATGGAGGGGAGGAATTTTCAAAAACAAACAGCCCAACACCCCTCACCCCCTCCATAGGCCTCCAGGCTCCCAAGGTCAATGTGTAGTCACTCAAATCCAGCAGTCAGCCCTGTAAAGAACAACACACGTAATATTGCTGGACTTGTCATGGAGATCAGAGGAGCGTCGGTTCTCAAATCCAAAGTGAAATCAAGGTTCACATTTCATCCCAGGTGAAGGCAATTGGATTTGAAGGGTTGTCAATCTGGAACCTTCAAATACAACCGTGTACATATATTGGAAAAGTTAGTCTTCTAAATATATGAATAACCTTTTCCCTGACTGGATTTTCTAGCACAAAACCTGCTGAATGGCAGGATTTGTCATAACTGAATATGGTGTTCATCGGAATCTGTCAGCCAAGAAGTGTTTCAAAATGGACCTGGGAGGGGGGAAAAAAAGCAGCAAGTGATTACTGGTGGGAGATACTGCAATTGCTTGTCCCAGATAACCACTTGCACCATAAACACTAAGATAGGAGACGAACTGATTTGGGACTAGACTARAGCCATATAAAACACAGTAGAGGAAGATTTATATTGAGGATCAAGAAAAGCTGCGTGGCTGCACTGAGGTCTGTGCTCTGAAATGCTGGGGAGGGACCTCCRCCCAGGGCATTTTAAAGGGACTGGGTAGGAAAGCTCACAACAGAGCTCAACTTCCATTCGGGGCCTTCTGTTTGCAGGACATCTTTCAGTCTAAGCTTTATGGAACAGATATTATGTTGTAGGGWGTAACCCTAGCTAAAGAAGTGAAAATATACCAGTTTGTGATCATCAGGACCTCCAGATCCATGCTCTATGCTTCATTTTTATGATCCTATACTTGGATTATTTTAAGAACTGAATTATCAGCCCAAAAAAATAACCCCTTTCCTCCCATCCTCTCTGAAAAGCGAGGAAATCAGAAAGAGAATTTTAAATAGATAAAATCAAGGAAATTCCAAATTAAAGTAGGTCTTTCTATTTTAACAGTTGCTAATGCTTTTACTGATTAGAATCACAGCAGTGCCTAGATGCCTTATCCGAGACTGGTGGGGGGAGGGTGTCCCTTTCTTTATGCTCCAGATTAAAAAAAAAAAAAAAGAATGAAAAAAAAAAGACAGTCAAAGGAAGTATTATTGTCCCTGTATCATAGAAGGAAAGATGAAACTCAGGGAGGTTAAGTGACTTAGAGATACGGAGTCTGTAAAAGAGACGGAAAAATGAAGCCCGTGCTTCTGAGCTGAAATTCAGTGCTTTAATCCAATGTCTTTCCCTCTGTCAGTGAGCTCAGGTATGGTAGGGCTGTGAGAAGTTAGGATGTTCCTTAGCTGGTGTTTTGCTCCCTATGCAAAGCAGGAACTACAATGCCTTGCTCAGAAGGGCTTTGTGGTGGGAATTGGAACCAGTTAACGTGGCTGGCTGTGGGTTAATTCTTTATGAAATGAGATTGTTGTTCATGTGTGTCATGCAACTGCACTCAAGAGACCTGATTTTGATTGCTTGCATTACCAGCTGGGAAGCCAGAAGTTTGTAATTTTAGAAGCAAAAGGAGAAATGTAATTTCCTGGACTATAGATGGGCTTTTTATAGCAATTATCCAATGTCTACAGAGTCAACATGTAAACTCAGTGCTAATTCTTTTATAGGAGGTTAATTGCCGTAGTAGGGAAAAAAAAAAAATGTGGCAATTGAAATTGAGTAGGTTCATCTCTATATTGAGGACCCCCCTCCCAAGCTAAACATGTTCTCTGTAATAATGCCTAGCATTTACACAGACAGCAGCAGTTCTGAGCTCCAAGTCGGCTTCTCCAAGAGACGGGTTAATGTTGTTCCTGCTTAACAAACATGAAAACTGGAGCAAGATGTTTTCAGAGACAGTGACTTGTGCTTAAAACTCGGGAGAGCCAACTGACCAGTGTTGTATTTAATCTCTTTGGCCATATTACTTTCCACTGGGCTATTTACCTCTGATAGCTGTGGATTTGAAACCAAGGAAAGATTTGGGGAGAAAAAAGGCAAGAAAGGCAAGTGGATCCCTGGAAGAAGCAAAGGATGTACAGACCGAAGGGATAAAGGGCTCTCAACAAGAATACCATGAGTTTGTTTTCAGGAATACCTTGTTATTGAGTAGAATTTCTGTGTGAGGTCATCAAAGTTATTTTACAAATATTAATGGTTTAATTTTATGAATTCTCCCTGGGGACGGGGAAAAAAAAAGCTTATTTACTGTCTTTAGTGTCTTCTTTGAGATGGGTAAATGCAGGCATAAAAATTCAGGGAATGATTTTCAGTAGAGATGACAGCCAAAAAAATGAGAGCAACACAAAAATTCATGACTTTTATGGGTCTAATAYAATACAAGATGAAGAATATTTTTGCTATCTTCCTGAGTGTTCCCCATTTACAGATGACAATTCAGGTATATGCATTCACTTTAACCAAATTGCGGTGTTTGATTAAAAATCAATAATTGATATCCAAAAGTGAGTTTATTGGGCATGTTCATTTTTTGAAATGTTGTCTGTGTTCATAGAGACAATGTCTAACTCCGCAAGTTCAGTTAAATACTATTTCAAATTCTGCCATATCCAATTCTTAGTATAAGAAAAACCTGTGTTAGATAGTCTGTTAATTTCTAGAAAATGCTAACTTCTTAGTAGTAATCCCCAGACTGACAAAATTAGTATTTCCAATGTAAAATTCACTTCTCATTTGCTTATTCAATTTTTACCACTAATTAAATGGTCTCCTATGTGTCTTGGCATATGCAATGACAGCAATTGAGAGCTATTTTTATGATGTTATGTGGGAATTTATTACATATATTCATACCTTTCTTTCCTGTTAGATAATTTGGTATTTGCTTTCTTTTTGATTCTTGTATGTATTCCTTGTTTTCCAGCAAGAGAACTAACTGAAAAACCACAGATGATCTCTTAATTTAAATTTAAGTTATTTTAATTTAGTCCAAACTTTTCAAAGATTGATTATTTTGCATGCTCTACAGGAGATTGCTTCATTTGCAGAAAATGAGCATTACCTGTAAATGTTTGTGCAAGGGGGTTGGTCTAGATGATCTCCAAAGGTCCCTCCCAACCTCAATCATTTYGTGATTCTGTAATAATGAAGAAAAGTGAATAGACAGTTTTTAAAAGCTGGTCATTAATACCATATACTGTACTTCTCTATTCCAATTGACCAGGATTTTAAATTAGCCTCACAAAATTAAATCTAAACATGCAAATACTTAAGGCATGATACTGAGCTCACCAATGGAAATCTTTCCACTGGGTTTAAAGGATTTTGGGTTATTCTGTCAAGCAGGTGCCTGACGTCATGAGCACACATATGAGCATCTCCATTTAACACTACTTGGTTGCAGTTGTACGTCTTGTCCAGACCACAGCAAAGCTGAGCGAGGAGGCTGCTGCTYCCAGGTGAACCTGTCTTCTCTGCCAGAATGGTTCTTCTGTTCAGGCATGGTTACCTCTCTAATTTCTTCCTAACATCATCCAAATTAGCTACACGGTTTTAATAGTAGGTCATTTCTAGGAAGCCTGCAAGTTCTCCTCATCTTCTGTGCGACTACTTGTATACAAGACAAGGGGTTATTCGGGGGATGTCTCACTGTGGAGGCAAGCTAAGCACCCATCTTACATTGAAAGAAAGTAAGAACTGATTAACTCCCAGCTGAGCTTTGGGAAATATCCAGCTTTGCTCTTAACCCTCTTTTAGTTGAAAATAACATGAAGAGAATGTTTTTGGTTGCAGTGCAGCAAGATATTCACTTTAGTTCCTTAGTTTGGTTGGCATGATATCTCTCCTCACAGCAATGGGCTACATTAAAAAAAAAAAAAAGTACACATACATATATATATACACATACATACACACACACACACACACACACACACATATATATACATGACAGCCTGGATTTACTGGAGTAGGTGAAATATGGTGAGGAGCAAGAGAGGCAGCAGTGGATATTATGGAAAGACACAGGCAATGATTATCCAGGCACTGAGGGGGATGGAAAAAAAACAATCCAAGGAGGGGATGTTCAGTAGCTTAATTAATGGAAAGAGGCTTGTGCATCTGACAGCAGCCCCTCTGCAAGGTGAATTCTTTCATAAAGAGCCTCATTCATGAGTTGCCAAGACATCCACAACCTMTTCTTGAATTCACACAAAAATTAAAAGAAAAACAACTGACTGGCTAATTTAGCGACTTGCAGGATGCAGCTGGTGCTACTGTTTTCACAAAAAAAAAGGCCTTTTCCCTTCCACCTCCTAACCATTCCCGTCTTCCTCCCCACCCCCAGCTATTCTGTATCCTGCTGCACCACGAGGAGTGTGACAACTCGCTGACTTAGCTGGCACTGTGGGATACCGAATAACAAAGGGGAATAATATCAGGATAACAGGGGGGTTCTAGCCAGTGCCAAGGAGACAATTCTGACTGCCTCGCAGCTTGGCCAGGTCCTGCCGTCAGCTGAGAGGCAGAACTTCTGTCTGTTTATTTATTTATTTTTAATATAAAATAAACAGAGGGCTTCATTATGTCAAATTATGCAGCTCCTTCCCTTGCGTCTTGATATATCACCAGCTACTTATCCTATGTGCCACTGAGGAGACTGTACAGTTAAGTGTATACAGAGAAGCTACTTTATATTTCCAACACTGATACGTTATCTTAACTACTGCGGCAGCTGGGAAGAGCTAATGTTCTCACATTAACTGAGCAAAACAAGTCCTTCCTGCCCCACAAATCCTGTTCCAGTCACCTTCCCAAAGGCTGGGTAATATGAAATCCTATTGTGAACGATACTAACTCAATGCCCACAGTTAGCTGGGTTGGTAGCTCTAATACAAGCAAGCGACTGGCTATTTTTAAAGTGTCCTTGAGCAGATGTAAAGTTTCTGAAGGGTGTTTGAAGTGATGTGGTGGGCTGCCCGCTGACTCTGAGAGGTCTCCCAGCCGAGCTCACGCAGGTAGAGCTGCTCTGGTATCARCAGTGATGGGAAGTGACTGAAATAAGTTACTTGTGTGGTCAGACTTATTTAGCGTGGGGGACTTGCAGGTAATGCTGCCAATGTTTGGTAAATATATATATATATGTATATAGAGAGGGAGACCTAGTTGAACTGTAACTGGACATAGCAGTTTGCTCCTTAAGACCTACCAAGCTCTGCTTGGTTCAAACCTCAAAAGGAAAGACTATGARGGAGGTCGTTCAGTTTTCAAAGAGCACACAGAGATTTAGGGTTTTTCTGAAGCTGGGCTCAGCACTTCAGGGCTGGTTGATCCCTGCCTTGGTGGGAAGGTGGCTACACGGGGAGACCCCGAGCAGAAATGGGAAGGGGAAACGCTGCAGCTTTCGTGTCCATTGAGTCYGCGTGTTTCTTACTGCTCTGCCTGCCCATCTAGTCCTGCTGTAAAGCAAAGGGTGCCTATTCTGACTCCRAATTACGCGGGTAACACCCACTCTGGTAATTTCAATTTCTTCATCTTATTAATAGGATTKTAAAAAATACGGTGGAAACCGGATGAGAATGGGATTAATGAAAACATGGGCAAGCTCCATCCTTCCCTTTTTTTCTCCATTTCTCTTGGCAACATTTGACCAATAAAAAAATTGCCAAAGACTTGAAGTCTGGAAATTTTCCCCTGGCTAAAGCTGGACTAGAATGTAGTACACCCACATCACAGTTGGAAGTTGAGAGGATTCATTCATTCACATTAAGGATTCTCAGGATCCTTTAGAGGCTCAAAGTAACCTTATTTAGCAAAACTGCCTTTCCAGCCTCTTTTGTTGGCTTCTAAGTACTGAGGATGGCCGSCTTTTCATCTGAAGGGCTCAGCAAGTGTGATGCCAGGCTCTTTGGAGAGGCTCTTTTCTTTTGCTCTCTCTTCTTGTCCAGTCGGATCGGGAGAAAGTTATAAAAGTAATGTTCATTAAAACAGAAAGACAGAGATACAGCAGTATCTCTGAGAGCACCAGAGAGAAAAAAAAATAAAATAAAAATAAAATAAAATAAAAAGTGGGGATAGTGAGAAGAGGAAAAAAAAAGCTGCTGGGAAGCTGTGAAAGGGATTTTGTGTGAACTCTAAACCCTCGCTCCCATGAAGTGACAACCCAATATCCCCAAAGGGAACAGCGGGAGRGAAACCTAAACCTGCGGGTAAAGTCAACCGATAATGATGGGAGGGTTAATTACCTTAGAGCTAACAAAGACGAGCTGAGGTGTTAAAACGGCTCCGGCAAAGGCGCCGGCTTCCTCCCCTTACACCTGGCCTAACTGCCCGCAGCAGGACGGTACCGGTACCAGTACCAGTACCGGTACCGGTACCGGTACCGGTACCCGCACAGCCCCGGCCGTGGCAGCTTTCCCTAGCTCTGAGAAAACCGGCCTCTATCCTCTCTCAGCTCCATCCTTCACCAGTATTATGGTGAAGGTGCGGAAAAACACAGCGCTCTGCAGCACGTTCAGGGATGCTGCCTGATGCAGAGGCCCGCGCTGTCCCACGCCGGCCTCTGGGATTGGCCTGGAAAACACTGCTCTTGTGCCCAACAGTCAAAATGCTTCCTGTCGCAGCACGTTTTGCGTGGGRAAAGCAGACATTTAAATCCAGCACAATTGTAACAGACAAATTGCTGTTGACCCCAGGTGTTAAGTTGTGGGGTTTTTTTTTTTTTTCTTTTCAGCAAATTTATCTTGGATTGCCCTTTATATTGAGACTCTATTTGTGAGGGCTAASGCAAGATTAACAGGTGTTTTCATGTAAACCCTATGCCATTTAAATACACGGTTTCAGGTGTGTTTCAGATGATGAGCTATTRTTATTAAAGAAAAACTACTGACCTCTTGTAACAGTGGATTAACCATTTGTGAAAATATCTTCTACTCACTAATGCTTTATTAATACGTATAAATGCTACACGACTGGTATGCCCTATGGAGAGATGGTGTTTATATGAAAGACACACATAAGAGCCACCTGTTTATTTCTGCTTTGCTTTTAGCTTTGTTCCTTTGCACTCCCAAGTCCTGTTTGTCCCATTTTGTCTTTGGGATGTGTAGTAGTTAATATGGCAAAAGAAAAAGAGGCCCTTGTAAAGTTACCAATGTGCATTACCAAGCCAGCTAGTTTGTTCTCTTTTTCTTCCTAATGGGAAGCAGGAAGAAGTCATTCCTTGTGGTTAGCACAGGGCCCTGGTTCTGGCATCCTCTACTAGTGGCTTTTATTTTGTATCTGACTRGAGAATGGGGAAAATAAACATGCACTCACCTAACAGAGCTCTAAAGTCACCTAATTAATAAAGGATTGTAAAGCACTTGGATATATCAGGGTGGATCACTTCCCAAAGTAGCCTGGAACTTGTGGGATTTATTATAAAAAAGTCACTGTCTCTGCCCCTGTGGGGTGACAGGTGATCTACCTCAAACTGTGTTATTTCCAAATTACAGGATCACACCAATTATAACTCTTGAGAGTGTTAGAGCGTATACCTTATAAGCTACTATTTTCAGGAACTTAAAAAAAATCAGTAAGATGGTAGCAGGAGAGACTATTTTATTTCATCAAATATAATAAATGAAATAGGAAGTGATTGGAAAAGTTGCCCATGGGCTATTCACTTTGTGTGTATAAATATATGCCTATAGGTACCCATGCATCTGTACTAATATCTATTGACAGTATTTAAACCGGACCAGTGATGCTCTGTTGTGTGTAGCAATGAAAACCCTTATACATAAGCCAAAGACTGTGCAGTCTGCATTTAGAGGTATAGATTTAGTTGCATGCATTAGTCTTCCAGATTAAATTACAATGTAAAGGGCTGTGAAGAAATCTCAGAGGTGAAAAAGGAAAAGGCTATTTCCATCCAGAAAGTGTATGGGGTTGAAGGCCCCAGTGAGGACCTCAGCAAGGTGCTGAACGCACAGCAGACCAGCCAAGCAGAGGAGGCTATAGGCATGGAGCATATATGTTCACACAGTCTGCCAGAGACCTGTGCAAAATGACTGTACAGACTTTGAGGAAACTCATGGCACTTGTAGGATGAGTTGACCTCAAGRTCACTCTTCTCAATGGTCTTTGCCAACATGGACAATTTCCAGGTGACTCTGCTCATATATTTGGCTATTTGTTTCCAAATATATAACAAATACTGCACTATAACCACTTCAAAGAGAGGAAACGCACTGAGTGAAGGACAGGCAACTTGAAAATAGTCAGTATGTGCTTTGAACGATTGAGGCCTTAAATTTCAGGGGAGCTGCTAATTTGTTAATACTTAACTGCTTCCTGTTTGACATTGGCTAATGAAAATAGAAGATCGAACCTCCATCCTGATCTTGTTTCTGAGCTACACATAAGGAGTGAATTTGTCTCTGGAAAACCCCGCTGGCTGCAGGGGAGCTGAGCCGTAGCACAGATTTAAGTCCTCACGAGCAAACTCTTAGATCTGTGCACAAGAATGTTCTCACTGATTTCAGGGGAGTGAACTCTAATTCAGCATTAGCTTTTGTAAAGCAGTGATCTCCACCTTGCCACTGCTATGCAAATAGAGTTAGTCTTAAGATTCTGATTTTTGAGAACTCAATTCAACTCGGAACATGCCCCTAACTTTCTTGATTTCTCTTTCTTGTGAATATATAAATAATTATATACCCCCAAAAAATAACTGTATGTGCATTATTGGAATAATCCTAAAGACATCTAGGAAATAAACTTAGACCTAATCAAAGGGGTCTGCAATATAGATGTGCAAACAAATACATTTTTCCGCAGAAGAAAAAGCCTTATATGGRTATTTAAAATATAATTAAAGCAAGGAAATGAACGGGACGGGTGAACCAGGCCATAGTACTCCTTTCTAGAAGTGAGAGACAGTGTTTTTGATTTTAGGGAGTATTATTTTGTTTTAAACCGGGGACATCTTTTCAGCAGAGGGAATGGGCACATTCAACGGTAGGTGTCTAGACATCTGTTACTGCACGGTGTCATTACCTGTTGTTTACTGCATTAGTTTTGTAGTGGCTGTGAGAGAGTAATTCCCCTGGACTCTGTCAGCAGAAGATATCCTAAAGAGTGAATTTCATCAATTATACTGACTTCATTGACAGGCTTRTAACTTTTGTATGGATGTTTTCATGTCTTTTTTTTTTWWAAAAAAGCAATATTTTGTATTGTATAATACAAGCACATTCCTTATCCAGATCGCAAGCCAGGATGCACATGAAGTATTAGACATCATAAATTAGAGCCGAAGTGTTTTAGACACTTAACAGCTTGTCAGGATAGCATGTATCATTTCAGGATATCATTTGTGTTTYGGATTGAACTAGCCTAAATTTACATGATGCAGTTCTTTTGAAGTCATTATTTTGAGGAAAAGCATAATTGACAGTGATAGTAGATCTAAGTTCACTGGGGGATGATTCATGTATAAAGAGGTTCATTTGCTTAACTTCACCAATTTACATAGTGTTAAATACACCTGTAATTGTCAAGATCCATAAGAACTTCTCTTCAAGCAGAACATTCCTGAATAGATGCTAAGAAGTGGAACACAGCAACCAGTGCTCTGTTGGCCTACAGAATTTATTTTTAGAAGAAAATTAAACTGAGGAGAAAGAATGAGAGTATTTAAAACAGAAACTTCTAAGATTCTTCCCTGTGCTGTTGCTTATATCTTCAGCACACTCATAACTTTAAAATGGYCAAACAAATTGTCAAGTTTTCTCCAGTGTTTTGTTTCTTTTACTGGTATGTACCATGCCAAGTTCCAGTTGCAAGAGATTATTTTTCTCTTTTACCACTAACCAAGTTGTAAAATTCCGGTAAAAAAAACAAGTTTACAATGGAAATGTTGACACAACCCTCAGAATACTGTTGCAAATGTGATGCTCTGCTACAAATTGTGCTGTAATGATTTATATTGTTTCCAATAATTTAAAAACCATTTTCAATCATGGCAAATCCTGCATAATACATGAACCTTGCAAGATTTTCCAATAAATACTAGGTTACTACATAATGAAATTTCCCTCTATGTGTTTAAAAGACTGCCTGGCGGATAACGCACCAAGGAAAAATCCTCAGTCCGCAGGTATGGTATCATAGAGATAGCCTGGAATAATATTTTCACCTACTAGATTTCTGTAAGTAGGTCATTCAGTTTTACAATGCTCTAAAACACCACCAAGGAGCTTCCTTGTGCAGTACCTGCAGCAACTGACTCTTTGAGAAAGTTGCACTAATCCTTAACATTTAGTGTATTACAAGGGACACTTAGTTCCCTTACAGGTCTATGTGCAAACCATGGTTGGAGAAAGACCTGTGTAGCTGATGGGAGCAGGTCACTTTCTGCCTATGTTCAAATGAGGTTGTGGGATWTTTTCCCCCCCTATTTTTATTCTCTCTGTTATCTCTAGTATTTTCTTCTTCAGGCCAGGTATTAATTCTACAAAACTTTGCAGAAAGGYACCTGAATGTGATGGGTCACGCACAGCCCACCACAAGGGATGTCACAAGACCTCGGGAAGGCGCCAACCTTGTCAAGGTGGTGCGGGTGTTGGCAGCATGGCGAAACGGCTTAGGCCAGACCTAAGTCCATTTATGTGCATTACCACCCTGTCCTTTAAAGTGTCCTCCTCACAATATCTTGCTGCACTTGGAGGAAATTCAACGGGAGGGCAACATCTGTCACCCGCTCGCTCCCTTCTGTACGCCAGGGACTCATGGTGGTGGCCCAAGCACAACTCCTCCTCCGGACCGCGGAGCTGCCCAAGGAGGYGCTTCAGGGTGGACTTCCCAGTGACTCTGTGTGGTGCTCTTTCTGCTGAGATGTTTCAAATCTCCACAGACTGAAGGAGAAAAAAAAACAACCTAAGGCCAAACAAACCACCCCAAACTGCAGCGCCCTCCTTCCTGCCGCCCCTCAGGCCCCACAAAACAGCTGCCACATGGGGATATGCCGCCCCCCAAACTTTACTGCCTTTTTTTTTTTTTTTTTTTTTTTTTTTTTTTTATTTCCCGGTAAAATCTTTTTTTTTTTTTTTTTTTTTGGGTCTACATTTTGCCTTTGGAAACTTTTGTGTTAAAAAAAAAAAAAAAAAAAAAAAAAAAAAAAAAGTGGGGAGGGACCTCTTCTGTCACAGCCTATGTAGATTAACCTTTCAATTAGCTGTTATCAGGTCCTGTGCCTGAGCACCACCAGTCCTCGCAAATCTGCGCCCGTTCACAGCGCCGGGGAGGGCCGGAGGAGGGGGGTGGGTTTTTGTTTTAATTTCTAAATTAATGATAATCGCTGGCGCGGCTTCCCCTCCCCCCGCCGCGAGATGTGATCTGCCCGTCCACCTTGTAGTGTTTTGGAGTGAGAAGCGGAGCAGGAGGAGGGGAGAGGAGAGGAGGAATCTGCCCAGGATCGCCTTCCCTCTCCCCGGCGCGCGGCCCCGGGGCGCAGCGCAGGTACCTGGCGCGGTGGAGCGGCGGGCTGGGGATTCCCGCCGCCCCCCGCCCGGCCCGCCGCGCTCCGCGGCCGGCTCTCCGCGGCGTGTATGTGTTTGGGGGACGGCGCTGGCGGGGGAGGCCGTGGTGTTGTTGTGTTCCCGGCTCCGGCTGCAGCCGGGAGGGAGGGAGGGAGAGCGAGAGACGGGGAAGGAGGGAGAGCGAGCGAGCGGAGCCGCGGTCGCGTTTCGGGGGCAGCGCATTCCGCAGGAACGGCCGCCGCAGGAGCGTGCGGGCGGGCGGGGAAAGGAGGTCACCGCGAGCCGCGGCGGGGACCGGCACCGAGGTTAGATCCCCGGGAGTTTATGGGGGGGTGTGTGTGTGCGCGGGGGGGGGGTCGGATAGGCAGCATGCGGCGCGTTTTGTTTTGCATTAGGTGACAGGCTCCAATTTGCCATAATAACCCCCTTCCCTCCCCTCTCCCGGTGCGGGGGACTTATCGCTAGGCTGGGTACTTTTTCCCCCCCGCCGCCTTTGCACGGGAGGCTGATGCACGTGTTTGCAGGCACTCGCGCCCGGTAAATGCGTTCGCGGTGCCGAGCGCTTTGCAGGGCAGGGGGAGCAGCGGCGGGGGGCGCTGCCGGGGCGGGGAGGGGGGCGGCGGGGGCTGGCCGAGGGTTTTGTGGGCCCGCTCCCCGCCGCGCCGGGGCCGCGATTGTCTCCCCGCGCGGGGGGACGCAGGATCCCCGCGCTGCGCGTGGCGGTGGAGCCGGGAGTCATTGTCATCGTCCCCGCTTCTCCCCTCCCTCCTTCCCTTCCTCCGTCCCTCCCTCCCTGCGCGGCGCGGGCGCGTGTGCGCGGTGCGCGGCTGCCGGTGCCAGGCACCTTGGGAGGCTCGTGCTGGGAGCGCGCTCCTCCATCCCGCCCGCCCGGGCGGCGCGAGCTGGGGCGCGCGCGTGATGCTCAGTATTGAGCGCTGTTTATTAAAGTGTGTCGCGCGCCCGCCCGCGCGCCCTGCTCGCGATCATCCTCCCGAACAAACTTCGGCGGGTGGGGCGGCGCCGGCGGGGGGAGGGTAGCAAAGCCGGGGCAGACCGGACGGGCGGCTGCGCGAGCCAATAGGAGCGCGCGTTGGCGAGAGCACCCTCCTCCGCTTGCAGAAACTGGCCAATCGCTGGCGTCCGAGGCCCAGCAATGGGGAGGGCCGGGAGGTGGCGGGCGGGCCTTGCGCGTGTGTGGCGGCAGTGACGGCCAATGGTGGCCCTCCAGCACTCCCGTCTCTGACAGATAGGCGGGGTCGCGCGTGGAGGGAAGGGGCGTGCCCGTGATTGGCACGCCCCGCCCTCCAATGGGGGAGACAGGCCGGTTGCTGGGCGGGGCGGTGCCGCTATGGGCGTTTGATGGACAGCGGGGCGCGGCCAATGAGCGCGGAGCGGCGTGCGTCCGCCGGGCCAATGGCGGCGAGCGGCGGGCGGGGCGCGGGGTAGGTGAGGTTTTAATGAGACTCCATTGGGCTGTAATCAGTGTCATGTCGGATTCACGTTAAGCACAACGGGGCGAGACAAAATGGCGGCGGCGGCGTAGGTGAGGCGAGCCGCGGCGGGCCGCGGGGGCGGCGGC